>NC_137603.1:60559978-60577478 GCF_963280865.1 Gymnoscopelus braueri
TCTGCTGTATACGCGCATATTTCATATTTTTCTAGAATGTGAGGAGAGGGATAAACGTGGATACTTCCGTGGGTTAACAACTCAATGGGGCCTGAGGGATCTTATAGTCCAGAAGGGAAACACCTTAGACAAATACATTACACCCTTCCAAATCCTCCCAAATACACCCCCCCCCCAATAATTCAATACTTCACACCACAAAACTAAAAAAAATCACCTTTTGGGGGGGCAGAACTCATTTCAACCAGGCGTGCTTGTTTCCCCACAGATAAGATAGAAATGAATACGACAGAAATGACCCTGCAGGAAAAAATGTTTTTCAGAAGTCATTGTGTAATCCCATCTCATAATTTGATCTATAATCCGCCATCAATCCCGTCCAGCCAAGCATCACACTAACCAGACACCACATCGATGTGCATTAGGCCACAGAGCATTGGGTCTGTACTGTAGCAGAGACCTGAAACAGGAGTCAATGGAAAGATTTTGTGCGCAGGTTTAAAGTCACGTTTTCAGTGTTTACCAAGAAGATGAAGCTTTAACCACTTAATAACCCATTAAGACCTGGAACGCATCTGTGTCATTTTTTGATTTGAGCTAAAAAAGCATTATTTTACACTTTGGGCTATTCAAAAATAGCAGATCTACAAGCTCATAGCGCGGCACCGAGTGCCACGCTACGAGCTTGTAGATCTGCTATTTTTGAAAAATCGAGAAAATGTGTGCAAATTAATATATTTATATTATTTTAAAGCGAAATTTTTTAACTCAAATCTTTGCTTCTGGGGGGGTCCCTGGAACAACATATTTTGAGATGGGGGTCGGCGGCCAAATACATATAATTGGCATGGAAAGTTTGAGAACCACTGATATAGAAACATAAGTTTTTCAGAAAACTGTTAGGATTTAGAAGACATTAGTAAGAATCGATCTCAGGTCTTAAAAGGGTTAAACCCCATACGGAGTCCCTCAGGGCTCTATGCTAGCGTCTTTTCTGTTTTCTGTCATTGTGGGGAAAGCTTTGAAAACAGCCGATCGTCAAGCTCTGCGGCGCGTTTGTGAGCTTGTCGATCGGCTATTTTTGGCCAAAGCTTTCCCCACAATACGTTGGGGTTAACGTGGGTCTTCTTCCTATTGAAACAGCCTACTGAGAGGCAGGTTCTTTAACCACTCAAGCACTTATTTCATACTTCGTCGTATGACAGTGTCGTGCAAAAAAGAAAAAGACGATTTACACGGTCAAAATGTCATGACGCATTTGTAGATCTTTTTTAAGGGGTTAAAAACAGCAGCAGCTGTTGAATCCCCCAAAAAGCGTCTTTCTCCGAATGGTGATGGCAAATACCAACTCTTCATCAAGGTTTTAACCTGTTGCACAGAAAAGAAGTATACATGCTTATCGCAAACACAAAACTAGATTCACTCGATTTTTGTCTTCGTGAATACCTGTGGATTTTAAACTGGCACTCGCTAAATACAGTGTAGCTAAATAAGGAACGGAGCAAAAATCTATTCTGTGTTTTACATCAACGTGGAAATGTGTCTTGACATCATTTTTCACTAATGAGCCACAGAAGACATATCAGCGAGCTGTTATACGCTATCTGAATTGGTCCATGGCCAGAAAAACTGTTCTCCCATTGCTCCAGATGCTGAGCCTGTACTCTGTTATTTTTAACAAATTCATGTGGATTACGTTGATGCTAAGAACGAACATTATCTTTCTTTTTTTCCGTGCGAGGAAAAGAAAGCCATGATGAAGTTGGTATTGCTTATTTATCAACGGGCGTTTGATCATACGGTTCTGACCCATGCTGGTCCACATGCTCCCAATTTTCCCCCCATCACCAAACTATAACAAACGGCTGTTAATACTTAATATGAGCAAAGATCAAAGTGATCGCTTGTGTGTGCTGCGGGAACCAAAAAAAAAGGAATTGCCGTAATGGGCTTATGAGGGGAAAGTTAAAACACAAGTCTGAGCAAGCTGACCTTTTTAAACACACATCAGACGAGAAGTCTAAAAAATCGGCCCCAACTGACTGGGCGGTATTTCGAAGAAACTGCACTTTCAACGTACAACAAAGTTTATGTAACAGAGTAAACATCCGCTTATAATGAACGGTGGAAATCTCTGCATGTAATTTGCTTATGACAATTTCATTATTTAAGGATTACTGAAATACACCAGAGAGAGAGCTCAGGCAGGGGAATAATAATATAGCCTTGGGCACAGAACCTAAACGTTTTGCTGTGTGAAGAGCTGTTCTGCATGTGTCTTATTAATTAAGCAAGCCATATTATGATTACAGTATATAGCATCTGATCTTGATGAACTTGAAATTGTCACACGCTGCAAATTAACTCATACATCTAGACACATACGTACACACAACTGATGATGCATGCCGTTCACAAAAATGCATGCTCGCGCACGTGTACTCTCTCTCTCTCTCTCTCTCTCTCGCACGCACGCAACGCACGCACGCACGCACGCACGCACGCACGCACGGCGCACGCACACACGCGCGCACACACACACACACACACACACACACACACACACACACACACACTACAAGTATTGCCTAACGCTCCACATTATGAAACATAAAAATGTTCGACGGAAAGACAAAATCAAAGAGGCTAGCTGCTGAGAAGTCCCAGAAATCACATTAGGCTCCCTGTAGCGTCAAGAATGCCGACGTGATTAAGAACAGATGGAGTAACAGCAACACTCTGCTGCTTTGGAGCTCAATCTGCAAACAGGAAAGTCTAACCTCAACAGGCAGCCCTCTTTGCCTTAATCATTCCCAGACTCCCACTTGTTATTATTTCAACCCAGTCTCAAAGCTCAGCCAACCAGCCAGTACAAATAAATCCCCTCGGTGCAACAACTTTTTCTCGCATGTCTACAAAAAAACGCTGATTAATTCTGTCTACTAAAAGAAAGTGAAAGAGAAGAGTGGTTGTTTTAACTTTTTTTTCTTCTTAACCGCACACTTGAGGAGGTGTTCTTGTGTCTTGTGTCTTCATGTAGGCTACAAGTAAGAACTACAGTAGATGCTCTAATGTTTACAACACATGTATGTATATACTGTATGCACATCAGCTAAATGACAGTACGGTATCACACAACTATGACTGAGGCAGAATGACTGAAGCAGACAGAAGACACGTGCACAAGTGCACCGGCTCTCACACACACACACACACACACACACACACACACACACACACACACACACACACACACACACACACACACACACACACACACACACACACAGAGAGAGAGAGAGAGAGAGAGAGAGAGAGAGAGAGAGAGAGCAGGCAACACATGCAGTAACCGGTCTCCCCTACATGAAACCCAAGGATGAACTGCAAGTCTAGACATAACAGTAGTAACAACAGAAACAGCTAAATCGAGAGAAAAAAATCCCTGTCTTCCCTCTCTCTCTCTCTCTCTCTCTCTCTCTCTGTCGCTCAAACACAGATAAATACCACAGAGACACACACAAACACACACACACACACACACACAACTCACCGATTTCCCGTTGTAGTAATACATTAAGGAGTTACTGCCCATTCCAGGGACAGGGTAGGCGCAATACATTATACAGCTTCAACAATCTACAGGAACGCTGAGCATTAAAGTGTGCTGCTGCTGTTCTCAGGAAGAAGACGCGGGCGCTATAGCAGAAACAACTGGCCTCTCTCCCTCTAGACGTACGTACATCCACAGCCGTTCCAACAGGGACTAATAATTCGTCTCAGTCCTCCCCTGGCCCTTCCACACACATACACACACACACACCGACACACACACCGACCCGCTCAGAGGGAAAAACGTATGCAAAGCTGGGCCGTACCATCTCCACGCTCTAGCAGAGGGGTGGTTCTGTTTCTTCTGGTGGGAAAGGAGGGGCTGCCGTGCTCAGTGGTACATCCCCCCCCCCCCCCTCTCCTCTTTAAGCCACGCAAGTGCGGCTGAGGCACAGAGGAAGAAGAGAGTGAGGGAGGGGAGGGAGGGAGGGGGGGGAAAGGGAGATGAGGAGGAGGGGGGGGGAACACGAAAAAAAAAGAAAAGATAAAGGGAAGTAGGTGGGACAGAAAACAAATGTGCGAGTGGATTTTACAAAGAGAGAGAGAGAGAGAGAGAGAGAGAGAGAGAGAGAGAGAGAGAGAGAGAGAGAGAGAGAGAGAGAGAGAAGAGAGAGAGAGAAGAGAGAGAGAGAGAGAGAGAGAGAGAGAGAGAGAGAGAGAGAGAGAGAGAGAGAAAAAGTATAATTCCAAGCATTAAAAAAAAAAAACGATTTTCTGCAGCTGAACCATAACCAACTGGAACTAAAAAGGATTTAGTTTTAAGAAGGAGTTTTCATTAATTTGGTCAATTCAGAAGCAAACAAATTAAAGCATAAATAAGGGCAATGAGCCTGCTCCCATACACAGGTGTCTAGTCCTTGAGCAGCTAATCTTTTGTTTTTGGAACAATTAAACGAGTGTGCAGGCAGTGAGGTAAAACATTTTTTTGTTGTTGTTTTTTTTAGCAACACAGCCATCTGGCATATAAGATGTAACCTGCTCCACACTCTGCACCAATTAGCATTGAGCATTGGGGGGAAAGTGGACACTCAGCATGAAAGGGAAAAAAAAAGAATGGCAAGGTGAAAGAGAGAGATGGGGGCAAAATGGTAGCATAGCTCCAGGTATAAAGAGAGAGTGTGAGAGAGAGAGGTTATGTTTATCAAAAAGATAAATGACACTTTTACTGCTTGGCAGAATGCCACCACTTTTTTAGAGAAGCGGGCGACTGTAAACAGACAGAGTTGTTAAACATGCAACAGCTGCAAAGGAGGCCGGTCTGTGACGTCAGGGCGTACAGGAAAATAATAGTCCATTTCCTAAACCCCTGGGGGCCTCAAGGGCAGCGCTGGGGGCAGAACCATAACATGAGATAGAATTTTTTTTCTTTTTGCCGTTTTGCTGTCACTGTCTGGCAGCCGCCCACGTTGGGCCCCGCGTTCTACCTTAGCCATGTGGGAGAGAGTACTGTATATAGCTGAGAGCAGTGGTGTAAAGTAACTATAAGTACACTTACTCAAGTACTGTACTTAAGTACAGTTTTGAGGTATTTTTTACTTTACTGGAGTATTTCCAATTTCAGTACTTTTACTTTTACGCCACGACATCTCAGAGGCAAATATTGTAATTTTACTCCACTACAATTATTTGAAAACTTTAGTTACTAGTTACTTTGTATATTTTGATTATTATTACAGAACACACATTAACCACTTCAGCCCTATATATATTTCGGCTATTTGAAAATAGCAGATCTACAAGCTCACAATGTGTCGCGATGCGATGCATTGTGAGCTTGTAGATCTGCTATTTTCAAAATATATCTTTTTTTAAAACTTGTGAAATGGGACATTCTGCATAATAATAATTTGTATGCCAATACTTTTGTACTTTTACTTAAGTACATTTTGAATGCCGGACTTTTACTTGTAAACGGAGTATTTCTACATTGCAGTATTGATACTTTTACTTATAAGTACAACATTTGAGTACTTTTTCCACCACCACTGGTTCTACCTAAGGCCATGTGGGAGAGAGCAGTATAGCTGAGAGCCCCATGCACTCCATACAGTCTGACTGAAAGCCTTTCATGTCTACCAGTGGAGGCTTCCTAGACCTAAACACAGGGGCTACGGTCCTACATACTGATTGAGAGCATTATTGTTATAGGAAGATGAAAGCCCAACCACTTCCCTAAGAAAACTAGGCCTTTATTATGTTGTGTTTTTTTCTTTTTCTCCCCCCTCCAGTACTGTTATTATTTATCCGTCTCTTTCTTCTCCGGGATGCTTTTAACTCTCCCAAAAAACACTGGGTCTACTCTACTCTCCATGCTGCTGGTACTGCTTTATATCGGAATCTGTTTCAAGTTGGGTGCTTTTTAAGGAAAAAATCGTCATGATAGAAGGGTGTTTGATGGCTCCAAAACAAGTCCAGACACAGAGAGTCGAGAGTAAAAAAAATACATGAAAGCTAAACGTGAAATGTGTGGAGAGATGAGGCGTTCGACTCGCCAACACGCAAGTAAAAAGCCGACCAACCAAGTGCTTTGCTTTATTCAGGACGTTGCCATCGCGTGGCCTATTTCTTTGTACTGCCTATTTATAGCAGGTACTGTACAAAGTGTATTGTTAACACTTTCTCAATAAATGCCTACATATTTCACATGACTTTTTTTTTTTTTATCATAGTAAGCACAAGAAAGAGCCGGAAAGATAAAACAAGCGGAACGGCCCCTAAAATAAATCCTTTATATCAAAGCTATGATGATCTCAAGTCAAGTTTATTTCAAGTCAAGTTTAATACAAGCAAGAGAAGACTTAACGAGTTCCATCGCAAATTTTAGATCCCCCTCCATCTCTTTCAATAGAAAGAGACATCACCTTCCCTTTCTCATGTCAGGAATGTTTAGCGGTTTAAAGTAAAATCCTAAAGTGTTCATTCAACTCTGACAGCGTACAAACGGAACCAAATGGAGCCTTAAGGGTCCATTTGGTTCCGTTTGTACGCTGTCAGAGTTAAAATGAACTCCGGGCCGCACTCCCCACGTCAGCCACATGGAGTCACAGACCACTGCCTGGATAATAAGTGTGAGAACAAGTTCTGAATTTAATTCAGAAACCGCAAAGTCCAACTTGCGGGGGTGCGACAGAGCAGGTCCCCACCTGTTCACACCGGTCTCCTTTCGAACCAACATTCCTGTCACTTATAGGAAGGTGTTTTTCTTGAGGATTTGTTTGGGTGTTGAAAAAGATTTGAGACAAATCCGCTAGGCTGAGGTCAGCCCCATCTCACGCACGGATTTAGCGATGATGTCATTGAGACAGGAAGATTGTTTCCTGTAAGAAGCTCTGGTTCTTATTAGGGAGGGCAGACTTGGAGGGTGGTGGGGGGGTGGGGGGGATTCATAATCTCTGTGAAGCCCCCCCCCCCCCTCCCCCCGATGAAATTCATGCACACAACAACACAAAACATAGCCTTGACAATTCAAATTGACAATGTACTGACCAAATCAAGCGCTTGTGTTTTTCTTTAAAAAAAAAGAAAAAAAATCTGTCGGGCCAGAGGATCAACAACATGGTCAATGTGAGACTGCTGTTACCAAGGTTTTTTTAAAAGTCTGCATCTCGGACTTCAAAGGTGCTGATCTTTCTTGTACTGATTTCCTTGGATGATTTTTTACGTGTGGAGTGAGCGGAAATATTGACACATAGAAATGATGGAAACAGTTTGTTTCTCAAAGCTTTTTATGTGCAACATTTCATCTCGTCCTGAATTCTTTTTTTAATAAATCTGAACAGTTGTAGAGTGTTTACAATTACGCATCTTTTCATTATTTTTCATCAGTTTTCATCGCCATGTTGTGAATGTTTGATCTTGCCCGGTGGAAACTGAGAGCTCCATGTTTGTCCAGTGGTACCACAGGTGTAACAGGTCTATGAATGGTATTGGACCAGTGTTGCCAGATTTTGCAAGAGAAATAGGCAATTCAGGTGTATGAAAACAAAACAACAAAAAAAACAAAAAAATACCAAAAAATGTCACTTACCCTACCTTTAATTTATGAAAAAAAGAAAATTGGAGATACAAGGTTTCTGCCTGACAGTGGCTATATTACGGTCAAATGAATCATGCCAACTGTCAATGTTGAAATTCAAAACAAATAATTAATTATTTTGAGTGCTTGACATGTATTCCTCTCACGTAAACATCTAATGTGAAACGGATGAGGAACTTGTGAAATCTTCAAGTCATGGGATTTTATAATTCATCCGTAAATAAATAATCAGAAACAGGATGACTTTGATAACATAATAGTGTTATTGAACACAGATATTTCTTAATCAAAACCTAATTCCAGACTGGGTAATAAACATTATACACGGAATGTGCCTTTTTAAAGCTTGCGTTTCTCTCTGTTGTAATTCAATGCGTGCATTTTCAATGCATTCCACTGACTCATTCACTCTGCAGTGAATGAGTCAGTGGACACACAGGCGCGCACGCACGCACGCACACGCGCGCACACACACACACACACACACACACGCACACGCACGCACACAGACACACACACACACACACACACACACACACACACACACAGACACACACACACACACACACACACACACACACACACACACACACACACACACACACACACACACACACACACACACACACACACACACACAGAGAGAGAGAGAGAGAGAGCGGCATTTCACACAACAAAAAAGCCAAAGCTAATCACATTTATTTATTGTCTGAAAACAACTGAGGAAATGAGTGGTTTACCACAGGATGGCTCCACCTTTTCACATTTCAGTTTTCAGCGAAAACTACAGTGTGTGTGTGTGTGTGTGTGTGTGTGTGTGTGTGTGTGTGTGTGTGTGTGTGTGTGTGTGTGTGTGTGTGTGTGTGTGTGTCTGTGTGTGTGTGTCTGTGTGTGTGTGTGTGTGTAGCAGTTACCTGGGTCGCGACCCAAAATCTGTGGTTGAAGAAGCACTCGGATTTTTAACTTAACAAGCTCATATATGAGCTTGTAGATCTGCTATTTTTTTGAAAAATCGTGAAAGTTTGTGCAAATCTTTGAATATATATTTATTTAAGCAAACATATTTAACTGTCAAATGTCTCAACAAATGTCTTAATTTTTTCTGAAAAACAAGTGTTGCTATATCAGTGGTGCTCAAACCTTTTCTCGTCAAGGACCCCCAAAATGATATGTTTTTGGCCGCTGATTCCCATCAAAATATGTTGTTCCAGGGACCCCCAGAAGCAAAGATTTGGGTTAAAAATGTTCGCTTGAAAAATACATATATATATTAAAAGATTTTGTACGCTCATATCTGCTATTTTTGAATAGCCCAAAGTATAACATGATGGTGGTTACACAGATGTCTTCCTGGTCTTAATGGGTTAAGTAAAAGTAGCTATACCACAATATAACAATACTCTGTTACAAGCAAAAGGCCTGTATTCTCAGTATACTCAAAAAAGGTATTGGCATACAAAATATACTACCACAGTAA
Organism: Gymnoscopelus braueri; assembly: GCF_963280865.1. NCBI lineage: Eukaryota > Metazoa > Chordata > Actinopteri > Myctophiformes > Myctophidae > Gymnoscopelus > Gymnoscopelus braueri. The sequence continues at coordinate 60,569,101 of NC_137603.1, forward strand.
AAGTACTCAAATGCTTAATTTTTTTTTTTTTTTTTTAAATAGCAGCTCTACAAGCTAACAAGCCTGTAGAACGTCTATTTTTGAATATTGCAAAAGTGAAAAATAGGACTTACTGTGTTAAAGTGTGTTAAAGTGTGCAAAGTAAATTGTAACTTAAGTTTTCAAATAATTGCAGTGGATATGTGGTGCCATACTTGAGTGAATGTACTTAGTTACTTTCCACCACTGCCCAAAAAATGGGGTCGCGACCCTATGTTTGGGAAATGCTGGATTAGGGAAAACCCAACGGATGTGTCCATTAAGTGCAGACCAGTCAATGAAACGCAAGAGAACAATGGAACACATCCTTATACCACGCCCTCAATGCTCAGGTCATAACTACACCTCCTGGAAAACATATCTTTTGACATTTAAAACTAAATATTCGGGTGAACCATATCTGCCCACTGGCACCAACTTATTTAAACTATTGGTCCAATACAATCTTGTATGTCAAAAATATCCAATCTATAAGCTCAAACCGCCACGTTGTGAGCTTAAAGATCGGCTGTCTTCAGCAAAGAGATTTGGTGTGGCGGGAGAAAAAAAAGGACAAAGGATAGAGCCCTGGGGGATACCAGTCAAAGTATAGAATATATTATCAGAGAAAAATCTGTCTTTTGCTGTTTAAATAGCACTGTTATTACATTTTCTACCAAAATTGCATTACTTTTAGTTAAAATAAAGTATGCAGAAATCAATTACAAAATTGAATATATATATGTAAAAAGAAAGAAAATTCTAATTGATTTCTTTGATGAAACAGATTTGTTTTTGCTAGCTCCGTGACTCTAGAAATGATTCAGAAATGGGAAGGGATGAACAAAAAGCTCTGTCTGATGATTCAGACGCATGAGTTGACTGATCGGTAATATAGTGAAATGGGGCACTTGGGTGCGTGCCAAGTCCCAAAGGAGGAGAAGAACTGTCAGAGCCATCCTACCTTAAACCCATTTCTGATTATCTGTCACTAGCACATTAAGACAGATTAACGGGATGCTGTGGCCCCCACCAAAATAGCAGATCTACAAGCTCACAGTGCGTCGCATCGCGACGCACTGTGAGCTTGTAGATCGGCTATTTTCAAATGACCGAAATGTATATAGGGCTGAAGTGGTTAATGTATGTTTTGTAATAATAATCAAAATCTACAAAGTAACTAATATCTAAAGTTTTCAAATAATTGTAGTGGAGTAAAAGTACAATTTTTGTTTCTGACATGTAGTGGAGTAGAAGTAAAAGTACTGAAAATTGGAAATACTACAGCAAAGTAAAACATCCTCAAAAGTGTACTTAAGTACAGTACGTGAGTAAATGTACTTAGTTACTTTACACCACTGTATGCCCCTGATTTATGCTTCGGTGCACAGCGGTGTCGCGCGTCCCGAAAATAGCAGATGAACAAGCTCACAACGCGGCGCGTCCACCACGCGTTGTGAGCTTGTAAATCGGCTATTTTAAGTCGCTCCCACGACCGATTACAGGACATTGGGATAGTCAGTGTTGGACAGTAACTAAAGTAATATGTCTTTTTTCCAAATCTTGTCTTCTGAGGGGTCCCTGAAACAAAACATTTTCAGTGTGTGTGGGGGGGGGGGTCCACGGCCGTATATATATCAATTCGGGGGTCCTTGGCACGAACAAGTGTGAGAACTACTGATTTAGAAGGCATGTGTAGAACCGGCCTCACAGCTCTTAACAGGTTAAATCCCTGAGCGCGACACCGTCTTCGACAAAGCATAAACGTGGCCTTTTAGACGGAAATAACAAACACTCTACCTTAGTGATTGTTGACAGGCCCCATGTTCCTCAGACTTGCCAGCAGCCTCAAATCAAGGCCTGCATTAATGCCGCACACTCACGCAAGCCCCACATGAATAATTTACAACAGAGCAGCCCCAGAATGTGAGTAATGACTTTAATCTGTGCATTATTTTCCTGCACTTTGTCCCTTTTAACTCCTCGCGCTCCGGCGCATCGAGTGCAGGGCCTCTGGTTTGTTTGCCTGTTCCATTATCTCCCTGCCTCTTAATGTCAGCGCTGCGTTTCAGCGAAACCAAACAAAGCTAAACACATGACCCGCTGGTCCCTGGAGGTGGCTGGGGATTCTGTTCAGGATCATCCCCAGTCAAACTAAGGGGGGGTAGGGGGGGTCTTATCTAATCAGCCATCTGATGGGCTCGTCTCCCTCCAGAGACCAGTAGAACCAGGGGTCAGGGGCAAGACTCTGAGACACTACTGTCCCCCCTACTGGTTGGTTGGTTGGTTGGTTGGTTGGACTGACGGACTAGTACAAGTCGACTTGACTTAAAGTTCACTCAAAGATTTAGTTCAAATTCAATTTGTATATCGTTGCTGTCGGGTGGAAACCTTTTTATAATTATTTTTTAAATGTTGAATGACGTAGGGCATTGGTTCTCAAAGTGGGAGGGGGGGGGGACACCAGGGGGTCCTCAGCTAAATTAGTTAAAGGGATATTTCACTTTCAAACAAGTTGCTTGATTCAGTATTTAGATATTTGATATTCATTGCATCAGACACGCCCCCTTCCTATACAAACCCATTGTAACTTCAAACTCCATTTTAACCATGATGGATTCATTGAAAACACCCGTCCTTGGTTCTGGTGACTCGTATTGTCCTTCTAATGTGTGAGGGGGCTATGTTTTATTACTTTTTTAATATTACGTTACTTGTTTTTGTATTACTATGCTTGTGGACACAAACATTTTAAGGATGCCAATTTTATAAATGCCATTTTTACAAAACAGAAATTGCTATTTTTTTACTCTAACCCTATAAAGCCTGAATTATACTTACAGTATAGATGCGCACCTGTGGCGCACATTGGAAACAAAGTTCAAAGATCAGGTGTAGATCTGCTGCTTTCAGTGTGATGACGATGAGCAATTGTCTGAGTATAAATCAGTCATAACTCTCTAACCCAAACCCCATCCTCTAAATGCCTAATCCTAATCGTAACCCCAACCTCAGTCTTTTACTAATTGCATGGATAACCATAAATAAATAAAAGTTCAAAATGTCCAAAATGCTGCGGCATATCTCCTAACTGGAACACGCAAGCGTGACCACATTATACCGATTCTGGCTTCACTTCACTGGCTACCTGTTCGTTTCAGAATTGATTTTATGATTTTATTGTTTTTAAATGACTGAATGGTTTGGCACCTCAGTATCTCTGTGCACTACTACAAGTTTATACAAAGTCATTGTGGTCTGCGGGCCAGTTGAAACTGGAGGTCCCAAAGACACGTTTAAAGACCAGAGGTGACCGATCCTTTTCAGTAGTGGCCCCCACATTATGGAGTGCGCTCCTCTCCCATATCAAACTGGCCCCCACCATAGAGACTTTTAAATCTCGCCTTAAGTCCCCACCTTCATACCATAGCTTTTTGATTTTCTGTGCAGCACTTAGGAAACCTTGAGTTGTAAAATGTGCTATTTAAATAAAGTGGGTTGGATTGGATTGGATAAAACAGCCATTTCTGTCATGAGGACCAGAAGAATTATCCTACAATGGCTATTTCTCAAATTGTACCATACTTGTGGGGACATTAGGACCATGCAAGTATTGTAATACAAGCACGTACACACGCACACACACACACACACACACACACACACACACACACACACACACACACACACCCTCTCCATCTGTCTTTAACCGTTTCAAAGATAAAGGTAGTTGTACTGTAGCGTATGATGCTAATAGGAATATGCTGTGTTTTGCCTTTTATTTTGAAACCCAGCAGGTCAGGAGCTGTCAAACTGAGCTTGGGGGGAAAAGTTCCTTGAATAAACATTTACAGATTATGTACAAATATTTATAAGTAAAGGGTTTGGTAGGATCAGGATCAACATAAATATATAGAGGCAGATACAGTGCATAGGCACCGTGGTTAGATAAAAATGAATTATTGCACTTGTTGAAAGTATACACAGAGGGTAGTAGCATATCGTCTCTGTCGGGTGGAAACCTCATATGTCCAAAACTGTTACTTTTCAGGATTCAAATAAAAGAATTGCAAAAGTATCAGATCTACAAGCTCGAAACTTCGAACAAATGTCTAGCTTGTGGATCTGTGTAACGCTGTGCGGTAGTGTGATCGAGTTGGGCGTTAATTTACCAAAAAAAAAATAAAAAAATTAGAATATGTAGATAAGAGGTTTCTGTCAGCAACGATATACATTCCACGTTGCACAATGTATGAAAGCCTCAGTAAAACCTTGTGTAAACAGTCAAACATTAGAGCTATCAAGGGACATTAATAATGATACGTATTAATAATATTTTAGTGCCACACCCACGCTGGCTGTCAACCCTCCCGGCAACTACAAACCAATTGTCAGTACTTGATCAGAAAAATGGAGGGTTATCGTGTTATTAACCCATTAAGACCTGGAACGCATCTGTGTCACTTTTTGATTTGAGCTGAAAAAGCATTATTTCACACTTTGGCTATTCAAAAATAGCAGATCTACAAGCTCATAGCGCGGCACCGAGTGCCGCGCTATGAGCTTGTAGATCTGCTATTTTTGAAAAATCAAGAAAATGTGTGTAAATTAATATATTTATATTCTTTTCTAGCTAACATGTTTAACTCAAATCTTTGCTTCTGGGGGGTCCCTGGAACAAAATATTTTGAGATGGGGGTCGGCGGCCAAATACATATCATTTTGGGGGTCCTTGACATGAAAAGGTTTGAGAACCACTGATATAGAAACATAAGTTTTTCAGAAAACTGATAAGGTCCTTACACACCGGGGCGAATTCTTCATGCGAATAAATACGTTTTTTTTTTAAACCTTATAAAGTCAATGCAAGCGTCCACATCAGTTTCGCGAAGTGAAAAAGCGTCTTTTAATTATTCGGAACGAGTCCGAATTTTGCGTATATTCGCATATTCGCCGGTGTGTAAGGACCTTTAGGCTTTAGAAGACATAAGTAAGAATCGGGTTAAGCTAAATGTGTCTGATGCTTGGACATATTTGTGTTTGGCACAATCATTCAAAACTCATCCTTTATAGATGAGTCAGACTTGGAAGTGCTGTTCAGCTGTTTGTCTTTTTAGATAATACATGTTTTTCCTTTCTACATTTTCCTCCAATGTTAGTTGTTATGCCAATTCCCGATTCCCTGTGCATTGCAGTCCCTTGTCCCTGCTAACTCCTACAGCTGGTAGAGCACGTCAATCTGGTATCTCTCCTCCAATATGTGTTTCATCAAGGCTGACTTCTTTTCAGCTGACTGCGAGGCATTTCATTGGCAGGACATGGAACGCATGTGGAGGAACATGTGGAGCTGTTCCTTCCACTTTCTGCTCCCTGACTACCACTGTACTGCAGTGGTTCTCAAAGTGGGGTCCTTGGGGGGGTTCCAGGGGGTCCCCAGCAAAATGTGTTAACCCATTTAGACCTGAGTTTAAAAAAAATACATTTTGATTTAGTTTTTTATATATATATATATTCAAAGATTCGCACACATTTTCAAGATTTTTTTTTTTTTAATCAGATCTACAAGCTCATAGCGCTGCAATCGGTGCCGCGCTATGAGCTTGTAGATCTGCTATTTTTGAATATAGCCAAAGTAAAATCATAAAACAACACATTCCAGGTCTAAATGGGTTAATACAGCATCATAATCGTTTTAACCAAGTTATGCATTTTGGCTATTCAAAACGCGAACAGCCTTCTACCATGCGGTTGAAGGCACAAGGGGGGCGGGGCTGGCGGGCTAAGTTAGTGCACTGAGTGGCAGTTGGGGCAAACGCAGTCCCCACAACATAATTTACGATTCTGTGCCTATCGGTATATAACTCGGACGGCGCTTAGTCGACTAGCAGACCATCGGCCGGTCGTCGCGGGCACTCGCGCCTGGAGGCGCTCGGGCGCGACTCCTCGGCCTCAAGGTCTGCTGAGTCGGCGCGCCTCCGTCATGGTCCAAAACTATACTTTATCGGCGAAAAAAATAGTCTGCGGTTGTTTGAAAAAGTATTGTCCCAAGCGGGAGTTGAACCCACACTCCCAGAAATAGTGGATCAATAGTCCAATGATTACCGAGGTGCGCCAATGAGGCCAGTACTCAAGTTGGGTATTTGGGCTGGATTAGAATGTGACGTCCTAACTCTTCTATTGTAGAGGAAAGAAGTCCCCGCCCGCGCGCCCGCCCAATAGGGGAAGCCTCGCCCCTTGTGCCTTCAACCGCATGGTAGAAGGCTGTTCGCATTCAAAACAGCAGATCTACAAGCTCACAGCGTGGCACGACGTGAGCTTATACATCTGCTATTTTTGAACATTTGTGAAAAATATCGAAAAATGTTTGGAACATTTTGAATAATGTAGAATTGTTTTAACACAAATCTGTCCCTGGCACAAAAACATTTCAGATATATATCAGTTTGGGGGCCCTTGACCTTGACAAAAAAAAAAGAGTTTGACATTTTATAAATGCAAAAGTTGCATTTATAAAATTGCCAAAAATGTCAATGTCCTCACAAGCACAGTAATGCCAAAATATCGTCTGTCGGGTGGAAACTGTTACTTTCTGTCGGGTGGAAACTGTTACTTTTCAGGATTCGAGCTTGTAGATCTGCTACTTTTGATGGTTTGTGTGACACTGTAGTATGATCAAGTAGGGCGTTAATTTACGGAAAAAAACGCAAAAAGTTAAAATATGGAGATAAGAGGTTTCTGCCCGACAGCAACGATAAGCTAAACATTATTGACGCCTATGTCATTACGTCGTTACTACGGCAACCAATGGCACATGGCTGAAAACAGGTCGACGGTGTCACGACTACACCGATCTGATCCGATCACTTAGCAGACAACAGCGTTGGACACTGGACAGTCAGTCCTTAAAGATCAGATTTGAGAAACAAATTGGATTTGTCCGAACAAAGCCTTTAGTGTTGCTGGCACAGACAGCATAGCAGAGAGTTAGTGCTGGTGGCGTTAACTCATTCAATCCGGGCAAAGCATCTGTGTCATTTTAGATTTGGCCGTTATTTTATACTTTGGGCTATTAAAAAATAGCAGATCTACCGAGTGCCGCGCTACGAGCTTGTAGATCTGCTATTTTTGAAAAGTCTTGAATAATTGTGCAAATCGTTGAATATATATATTTTTTGAAACAACATTTGTACTCAAATCTTTGCTTCTGGAGGTCCCTGGAACAAAATATTTTACAAATATTCGCTTTAAAAATTAGACCCTCCAAAAATCCTTGATTATGCGGGCTAAAACTCTTGATTATGCGGGCTAAAACTCTTGACTATGCAGGCTAAAATCCTTGATTTTGCGATGAAATATGCATTTCTTTTTTGCAATTTTATTCGGTGAAATTGCGGGAAGTTGCGAAATATGCAGAAAGTTGTGAAATATGCGGCAATATGCGAAATATGCCTTTTTGAAAAAACATTACCCCGTTTTTCTGGAGGGTCTAAAAAATATATTCAAAGATTTGCACACAATTTCACGATTTTTCAAAAAATAGCAGATCTACAAGCTCTATTTTTTTAATAGCCAAAGACGTCTAAAAATTACACAGACGCGTTCCCGGATGGAATGGGCTAAGAAGGTGCTGAGGTGACGAGCGCACCTGGACTCAGACGCCTGACGACTCGGCCAGAGGCAGCTGCGTTAGCAGAGCCTCTCCAGCAGCACATATACCTGCGAGGCAGGAATGCAGCTGCTGAGATGCAAACCCGCTGAAAAGCTTTTGCTTGTGTAAGCAACCAGCCGCCTTCTCCACCACAGAGCCGCTCCAATAGCTCCGCTCGATGAAATAAATATAAAATACAAAATTCAACACAATGCCTTCCTAGCGTTAGCTTGTTGTGTATACCCGCTGGGGAATTCTCTCTTTAGGTGAAAATTATTTATTTCCTTTTTTTCACCATTTATTTCAATCGGCAAAATAATCCCCCCTTTTCCTTACGCTTATAGTCGTAAGCGCCCTCCCTCGGTCGGTCTAAAAATAGATTCAGGAGTTCAAATCAGATGGGTCCTGCGAGTTGCATGTGTGTGTGTGTGTGTGTGGCGTGTGTGTGTGTGTGTGTGTGTGTGTGTGTGTGTGTGTGTGTGTGTGTGTGTGTGTGTGTGTGTGTATGTATGTATACGCTACATGACGGAACTGAATCAAAATATTTATGGGAGCACATCCTCTGTGCGTTGGGGGGATCTTAGCCTGCAATGTAGCAGGATGTGAAGGCTATCTGGACGGGCCAGCTGGTGATTACAAACATTTAAATGTTTATTGGCCTTTTTTTCATCTTATATACAGACACCCCCCCCCCCTCCAACCCCACCCACAC
>NC_137603.1:60579978-60792478 GCF_963280865.1 Gymnoscopelus braueri
ACACCGGCAAGCAGGTTAAGGAGAGCCTTGCACCCCCCTTTATTCAAAAAACCACCCTCTTTATTCTTTCAAATGGGATCAAAGACTAACTGGGATAATTCCTCAGAGCTCCCAGGGCTTTATCTATTGAGCAGCAACGGAGTGACAAGGAGAAGCTGTATTTCATCCTACGCTCTTGTCACTGTTCCTTTTCTCTTTTTTCCCCCCTCCTCTCAACCATCTAGGATTGTCGGAGCTTGATTGTACTGTTATGAGTCACAGAAGTGCACCTGCGCCCATGTGTTAAGTACTGACAAATAAAAGCCCAGTGCACATTTACACAACAAAGAGATGTAACCCGCAAGGCAACCAATCTATGCCCCCCCCCCTCTCTCTCTCTCTCTCTCTCTCTCTCTCTATCCCACTTTGACAGGACCCCCGATATTTCACTTACTTAAGAGGAAGACACTTTCCTTGCACCACTGGAGACCGCCTCACTCCCCTTGTGCCTTCCTGACAAACTTCTATTCAAATACAAAGCCCAGAAACAAAAAACAACACAGCTAGCTCTTTTATAGCCATGCTGTCTCTGCTCCAGATTTGATTTCAGTGTTAAACGCCAACAAGAGGTGACGATTAGCACCAATAGTCCAATAAGCAAATCCATGGCTCTGTCTCTGAGCCCAACAATTTGTTTAAACACTTTCAAACTTGCATCCTTATTTTGGGGCATGTTATTATAGGCTAAAACAAAAAGAAAAGTCAAAATTACTAAATTATCTGTCATTTTCTTTTCTTGTTTTATATGTTATAGTTGTTGTTTATACTCCGATGTGATTGTCATGTAAAAAAAAAATCCAATAAAAAGTATTTAAAAAAATAAATTAGAAAAAAAGTATAAAAATGTGCGAAAAATTATAATAAATTCAAAAATAGGGCTTAAATGGTTAACAAACGAAACCTTCCAAAGAAAGGGTTGGGAATTTTAGAAAACCAGTTGCTGGCTTTCTTTAAAAAAAAAATAAAAAAAATGTCAATGGCACCAGTTACTAAGGAGTTAAAGGCGAGGGCTTATTAAAGGGGAAATCCACCCATTTTCAATATTTAACTATGTCATTAATATAGCATAAAGGAGTTGTGTGGAAATAAGAAAAAATTAAAAAAAAAATTAACATTGCAAAAAAATTTAACATTGCAAAAAAATTAACATTGCAAATTACACTGTGATGACTCATCATGGTGTAATTTGCAATGTTAATTTTTTTGCAATGTTATTTTTTTTTGCAATGTTAATTTTTTTTTTAATTTTTTCTTATTTCCACACAACTCCTTTATGCTATATTAATGACATAGTTAAATATTGAAAATGGGTGGATTTCCCCTTTAAAACCTTTTTGACAATCCGCTGGGGTTTTAACAATGAACATCTGACTTGGTGATTTATGCATATTAATGAACCCCCCCCCCCCCAACACCACCATTCAAGCTGAGCTCCACACTTCCCTGCATCCTAATACTTGGGGCTGGCGGCTGGCTCTCCGTCGGGATTATTACAACCGATAGACATTTCCATGAGATTCTGTGCTATTAATCTCTGTCTGTCCTCCTGTTCAAGCTACATAATGACTAATTAAACATCAAAAGAGCGGTGCTGGGGAGATCCAGTGTGACAGCTCAGCCTCCCCGCGCCTCCTTCCTTGTCCCCAGAGGAGGCTCCGAGGAGGAGCAGGAGGAGGAGGAGGAGGAGGGAGGCCAGCCTGTGACAGGCCGGCGCCGAAAATCAATCACCTTAACGTGCACACACACATGGGGGCGCGCACGTGTGTGTGCGTGTGTGTGTGTGTGTGTGTGTGTGTGTGTGTTAGTGTGAACGCACGTGCGTCGCCTACACATAAGCGGACGCATACGCAAGCGGGCGTGCAAAGAAGAGAAAAAAAGGATTGGGGGTGGGGGGCGCACCGGCACACTGACACATAACCTATAGAGATATCACCATATATGAGATGTCAACGCTAAAACCACAAACACACGTGTTGTGACTTACACAAGCATGCACAGGAAAAACTATAAACACAACCAGGCACCGTCGGTGTCACTTCTTGAGGACCTCACAGAAACAAGTGAAATCCCCATCCAAGCTGGGGAGCAGCACTGTGTGTGTGTGTGTGTGGGTGTGTGTGTGTACTTTACACGTATATTACTATACTTGTGAGGGATAAATGTCCCCACATGTGCAGAACATTTTGAGAAATGGACATCGTGCATTGTTAGGTTTAGGGGTTAGGGGTTGGACTTAAGACTGATTTATGACTTATAAGTTGCGTGTCAGGGGGTTGCATGCCAAAACATTTGGATACACAAGGAGCTCACAATGCAACGCACATGTGAGATCTGCAATTTCCGTTGCGTGACACTGGGATGCAACTAAATATATACATCCGGCTTTAAACGGATAGTTCACCCAAAAATATGACTATCGATTAGTCACCAAAGCCAATCATTTGATGACCAGCGGACAGGTAGGCAGCGGTTCCGGTAGGAGACACAAAGGAGACTCTTTGTGTCTCCTACCGGAACCTCTGCCGGTCATCAAATTATTGGCTTTGGAATGAGACAAAAACAAAAAAAATATCCATGAATTCAAGTCTCCATGGGGTGACTAATTGATAGAAAAAAAGTCATTTTGGGGGTGAACTACCCCTTTAAGGTTAGGTTAAAAAAATGCCCAAAAAAGGGTAAAAGTTGCATTTATAAAATTGCCAAAAATGTTGAGGTCCTCACAAGCATAGTAATACCAATATATATATATATTGTGTGTGTGTGTGTGTGTGTGTGTGTGTGTGTGTGTGTGTGTGTGTGTGTGTGTGTGTGTGTGTGTGTGTGTGTGTGTGTGTGTGTGTGCGCGCGCACGTGCGACCGTGTGTGTTTAAATAAGCTCAGTGAAAAATCTATTTCTATGACAGGCAGATGATCTTGCACTCACAGATGAAGGGAGGCCTGGAGGGACCTTACGAACTTTCTTTGTTTGGAGAGGATCTGTGGAAAAGATAAAAGGGCATCAGTTCAGTCACCAGCACGCACAAACACCATCCAGCAAGCGTGCTCTGGAAAAGCACTCTTTATCTCACATTCAACAAGGACATTATAATGTTTTGCAGTTGATTATGAACAAGACAAATTGAAATGAATACAGATGACCTTTGTCAACAATGGCCCGAATAGCATCTATATAAATTTGCAGTGGTGTAAAGTAACTAAGTACATTTACTCAAGTACTGTACTTACTGTAAAATGTTGAGGTATTTTTTACTTTACTGGAGTATTTCTAATGTTCAGTGCTTTTACTTCTACTCTACACTACATTCAGAGGCAAATATTATACTTTTACTTTGTAGATTTTGACTATTATTACAAAACATACATTAACCCCTTCAGCCCTATATACATTTCGGCCATTTGAAAATACTCAAAGCAATTTTTTTTGTGTACTTTTTCCACCACTGTAAATTTGTTATCATGAGGTTATCAATGCATCTACCTCAACAATTCTAAATATGTAAGAGATTGAGTTTTAAAAATAGAAATTCAATGTTTGGAAATGAACCGCTGCTTAAATGTAATTATAAGATCATTTAGATTGAGCTTGATTAGACAGACAGATAGACATGTTATGAATCCCAGTAAACCAGATCAAAAGGGATCATACCAGAGGTCTGGCATGTTTAGTCCATTGACCAGTTTGTTTGATTTCTGGGGAAGCCATTGGATTCCATTCATTTCAGTATGGTCCAGTACGAAAATCTACTTTCAGAGACTTGAAACTTGCTAAACACGGAGGCTTTCTTTGTGCTTCCGCAAAAAATCATATTGACCGTCCGTTCTCTGGTTATTGGCCGTTGAATATAGCATGTCTCACCAAAAATGCAGACGAAAACAAGGAAGGCAAGATACAGCCGTTTCCTTGAATACGCTAACCAGGAAGTGAATGGTGGAGGAGATCTTGCGATCATGTGATCTCCTGGATCTGGTGCGTGGTGACTGAGAATGAAATTGTCACTCATATCTTAGCGAAGAGCGCCATCTAGTGTAAAAACTAAAAACAGACGTCAAAAGACGCCTTTGGCAGTCTGGGCTCTTGATTTACAAACACAAAGTTACACAAAGTTTCACGATTTTTCAAAAATAGCAGATCTACAAGCTCATAGCGCGGCACTCGTTGCCGCGCTATGAGCTTGTAGATCTGTTATTTTTTAATAGCCAAAGCATAAAATAATGGTTTAAGTTGTTACACAGATGCGTTCCCGGTCTTAATGGGTTAAACAAGAGTAAAGTGTAATTTTTCGAGAGCTATACTGACCGAGGGGAGCGGGGTCTTGTAGGGGGCGTCTTCTGGGATTGGTCCCTGTGAAGGAGGGGTAGAACGGAGTGGGCGATTTCCCCGACGGCGTCACCGAACTAGGACTGGCCAGCACGATGTCCGGCCTGACGTTCGACTGGAAGAGACAACAAGGCAGAGAGTTCATCAACAAGACAGTATTAGACCTCTGTGTGAGACACTAATGTGTGTTTGTCCCTTCTGTAGTAAAGCCTATAGGGCTGTCACGATTAGGACATTTTACATGACGATTCATTGCCACACAAATACATTTTGCGTTTGTGTTTTTGGACATTGAACACTGGAATATATGAATAAAAATTGCATTTCTGTTTGGCTTTTTAGGCTTTGAAGTTGCACAGGGCAGATATGACAAAATGACCTAAATATGCAAAGAAGTGACTGACATATAATAACTTTATACTTTAAAAAAAACATGAACGATTTAACTGCCAGAGTAATAGTGTCACTCCGTGAGCAATGTCCTCACGGAGATCGCCTCATTACACACACGGGGGTCTTGGGAGTCTCGAAAACAATTTTTTATCCGGTCGCGGTAATCCGTTGCCTAGTTGTGGCCTGTTAAATTTGGCTTGTTTTTGCCAAAAGACTACAGGAACGGAGATAAAGCCACTTTCCCACAGGAAATAAACAGGAAGTAAACGAGAGTTTTTTTCCCCAAAAATCCGGGTCTGTCGTCATCTGGCAGTGAAAGCATCATTCATAGGGTAGCGAACAGCGCCATCTGGTGGAAAACCACTGAAAACCCCAAACTCGTCAAACTCGTGTTTGGCACTGTGGACCAAGTGCCAACTGACGAGTTTACTCGTCCTTGGCAATCAAAGAGTCAACAGTGGAAATAGCCGATCTACAAGCTCACAATCTGCTATATTCCCTATTTTTGAAAATGTTTGAAAATGTATTGAAACGAATATGACGATTATGCAAAATATTTTTGCGATTATCTCAAATAATTGTGATTAGGCAATTATGTAATAATTGTGACAGGCTTTGTAAAGCCTGAGTTATACTTAAGATGGGTGTCGTGCACTGACAATAGCAGGTCTACAAGCTCACGACATGTCGCAGCATGACAAGTTGTGAGCTATTTTCGGAGCACGCGACACCGGTGCAAAACTCGGTATAAATGTGGACTAACAGTGATCTGTGTCAACCCAATCATCCAGAGTGAGTCACGAACTATATTTCATCAATCATACTTTTAAGGAACATTCATATCTTTTGAAAATGGAAAGTGGGTTGTCTGTCTGGGAATAAAAAATAATGTTTTAAGGTCAACGAGGGGGGGAAAACACAGTGGTCTGTGTTTCCCCCCCTCGTTGACCTGTTTTCAATCTGCGGTTTGTGCACAATTTTCAAACTTGTTCAACTGTGACAAAAAAAACACCTAAATAGTTTTCAGCAGTGGTGGAAGAAGCACTCCTATTTTGTACTTAAAGGGATACTTCACTTTCGGGCCGGGGAAACATTTAAAAAATATATTAAAAATAAATGAAAAAAGTTATGGAAAATTCATGGCCCCCTCACGCATTAGAGTGTCCTACTAATGCGTGAGGGGGCCATGAATTTTCCATAACTTTTTTCATTTATTTTTAATATATTTTTTAAATGTTTCCCCGGCCCGAAAGTGAAGTATCCCTTTAAGTAAAAGTATCAATACCACAATGTAGAAGTCTGGTATTCCAAATTTACTTGAGTAAAAGAACAAAAGTATTCACATAATTTTGACAGCAAATTCTGATTTAGTCTTAGTCTTAGTCTTTTGAATAACACACCCTTTAGTTTGAGTCCTATTTTAGTCTTCTGAAATCGTTTTGTCTAGTTTTAGTCGACTAAATATCAAAATCTTATTATGCAGAATGTCCCATTTCACACGTTTCCAAATTTATAAAAATGCTTTCAAAATAGCTCTCGAAGTGTCGCTTTGCGACACGTTGTGAGCTTGTAAATAGTGAAGTAAAAATTCCTCAAAAGTGCACTTAAAGGGATACTTCACTCTCGGGCCGGGGACACATTTAAAAAAAATATTAAAAATAAATGAAAAAAGTTATGGAAAATTCATGGCCCCCTCACGCATTAGAGTGTCCTACTAATGCGTGAGGGGGCCATGAATTTTCCATAACTTTTTTCATTTATTTTTAATAATTTTTTTAAATGTGTCCCCGTCGGGAGAGTGAAGTATCCCTTTAAGTACAGTACTAGAGTAAATGTACTTAGTTACTTTACACCACTGGTTTTCAGTGATGTGCCATTTCACATTTACTGTCACTGTTGTGGATTATCCCCATAGACTGTGTTTGCTTGCCCTGTACACTGTATACTGTATGTCTCCATGCAAATCTAACCTGTAGCATATTACTCCAGATATCCATACCTACAATTTGAACATTCTGGCATAATTGTCCTTTTGGCTATCCCTTGTCAAACCAGGCCAGAAACTGTACTTATAATCCTTAAGTATATCCTTAAGGATCCGTAATCCTTAATACTTATTCAAACTATACAATATTTAAATCAAGGTAAAGCCACATACATTAAAGCATGTTGCTGGATGCAAAAATCGCAAAAGTAGCAGATCTACAAGCTTGCAGATCTGCTACTGTTGATGCTTTTGTGTGACGCTGTAGTATGATCTAGTAGGGTGTTAATTTACGAAAAAACACAAAAAGTTTGAATATGGAGATAAGAGGTTTCTGCCCGACAGCGACGATATTACATTCATAATTCTGCCCTCTCACTTGCAGCAATATACATCATTATTTTGAGCAGCGATAATGACCTGAGGGCATCTTCAGATACAGTTATACAGTTATTAAATTACCTGTCTGATCTCAGGCACTGACAACTTCACACCTCCCTGTAACAAATACACACATACAGCAGTAGAAGTATAACTGTAACAAATACACACATACAAAAGTAGAAGTATAACTGTAACAGTAACAAATACACACATACAACAGTAGAAGTATAACTGTAACAAATACACACATACAACAGTAGAAGTATAACTGTAACAAATACACACATACAACAGTAGAAGTATAACTGTAACAAATACACACATACAACAGTAGAAGTATAACTGTAACACATACACACATACAACAGTAGAAGTATAACTGTAACAAATACACACATTCAACAGTAGAAGTATAACTATAAGTCTCATAGCAGATGTGCAGAAAAAAGGACAGTAATTTTGTATTTTAAAACAACGTCAGAGGGTTAAGTCATCGAGCTGCACATTTCAAATTACAGTAGTACCCAACAAATCCAGTGGTTAATTTAACTCATTAAGACCTGAGGCTGATTCTACAAATGCCTTCTAAATCAGTAGTTCTCAAACGTCCCCCAAAATTATATGTATTTGGCCGGGAAAATTGTTTTGTGCCAGGGACCCTCAGAAGAGAAGGTTTGTGTTAAAAAATAAAAAAATATTCAAAATCTTTCAAACACTTATTTTTATTTTTTATGTTAAAAAATAGCAGATGTACAAGCTCGCAGCGCGGCACGAAGTGACACACTGTTGTATATCTGCTATTTTTAAGAACGACTGCTCTGAACCACTGTTCTAAATCCTAACAGTTTTCACCCCGAAAACTACAAAATAACCGTATCTTTGTACCTTTCCCTCCATATTACTGCACATGTTTATTACTACCAGGTAACTGACAGAGCAAGCCACTGAAAGCTGGGTCATTTTACCACAAATATCCTATCCACTCAACTGCTACCGCTCCCCACCCCCATTCCCCACCCCCCAACAATCTGGGTTAAGAGGCCAATTAAAGGCCTGGTCCAATTAGGCTAATGAGCTGCAGGCGTTAAGTGGAGAGGCAGGAGATCAGGTCATTGAGTACAACTCACAGCGGTGTGGCATGGCAGACCTTACAGGCTTGGCTCACATGATGCAACCCAGGATGAGGATTGACATAGTGACCTGTGTTGAAATGTCTGCTTATTATACGCGACTTTGGGCTTGTTTTTTCTGTGAAGTCGCTTGTACTGTAGTAAATATTGGTGGTTGCGGATTGCAGTTATTTTTTTGGGGCTTGTTTCTAATGTGTAGTTGCTTATTTGGGCTTGTTTCTAATGTGTAGTTGCTTATTTGGGATTGTTTCTAAAGTGTAGTTGCTTATTTGGGCTTGTTCCTAATGTGTAGTTGCTTATTTGGGCTTGTTTCTAATGTGTAGTTGCTTATTTGGGCTTGTTTCTAAAGTGTAGTTGCTTATTTGGGCTTGTTTCTAATGTGTAGTTGCTTATTTGGGCTTGTTTCTAAAGTTTTGTTGCTTATTTGGGCTTGTTTCTAATGTGTAGTTGCTTATTTGTGCTTGTTTCTAAAGTGTACTGTAGTTGCTTATTTGGGCTTGTTTCTAATGTGCAGTTGCTTATTTGTGCTTGTTTCTAAAGTGTAGTTGCTTATTTGGGCTTGTTTCTAATGTGTAGTTGCTTATTTGGGCTTGTTTCTAATGTGTAGTTGCTTATTTGGGCTTGTTTCTAAAGTGTAGTTGCTTATTTGGGCTTGTTTCTAAAGTGTAGTTGCTTATTTGGGCGTGTTTCTAATGTGTAGTTGCTTATTTGGGCTTGTTTCTAAAGTGTAGTTGTTTATTTGGGCTTGTTTCTAAAGTGTAGTTGCTTATTTGGGCTTGTTTCTAAAGTGTAGTTGCTTATTTGGGATTGTTTCTAATGTCGTTTAAACCAGTGGTTCTCAAACATTTTCATGTCAAGGACCCCCAGATGAATGTGTATTTGTCCACTGTGTAAGACATTAAGGCTAAAAGGATTGTAACACAAAAACGTCCTGGGGACTTGTTTCCATTGTGGTCCTAAGTATTCAATTCATCACATAGCATAAAAATGTAACACAATAATACATGTAATCATCAAATACAAAACGCTATAAGTACTGTACAAAGGAGAAAAAGGAAAAACGACGGCAGTGAATGACACAGTCTCCTTTCATTGGGAATTTACATGTACCTCCCCTTGTGGTCTCCTGATGGATGTTTATTGAAAGAAATCAGTGATTCACATCCTATAATGGATGGTGTCAGTTAAACATTCCACATTTCCTGCATTCCACATTTTGATGGCATTGTAGTAGAATGAGAATCTTCCCATATTTGTTCTAAATTTGGGGGGGGGGGGGTACCAGATCATGGTCGCTCCCTCTAGTGTCGTGGCTGTAGTAGTTGTGTAGTATGTTAGGGGTATGAGGGTATTGAGGGCACTGTCCCTTTGAGTATCTTAAATATCAATCCCATTGATATGTGCTTGTTCAAGTCCGCCACAACACAGGCATCAGCAATTTTGTATTGAATTTGTGAGATGGATCAGTGATACCTTTTTCTGTCCTAGCGCAAAACTATGGTCGCGAACTGTAGTGCAGGGCCCAGCAACAACCACCATCTCATGAAAAGTGAAGACGGGACATTCAAATATTCATATTTCAATGAGCCAAGCCAAGAAAAGGAGACAATTCGTCATAATTAGCACAGTATGTGTGGTCAATTCCCTGCCCCTATTCACACGTAGTAGTCTAAAAAGAATATAGCTAAAAGAATACACTGATCTTGGAACAACAAATTCAAAACATGTCAAATAAAAAATTTTACTTTAAATAAAGAGCAATTTATCAAATCTAGTCCTTGATAAAGCTGTGGTTTCATAAAACTACACGTATAACAACATCTAGAGATCATTATTTCTATAACGTGAGAGGAGGGCCATCAAATCCTGTAAGAATCAGCTGCAGCACAGATTGACTCCCAGAGAAACGGAGGGGGGGAGGAGGGGGGGGGGGGGGGGTTCAAGGCTCTGCAAAGTGACAAGCTGTCACTGAGGCGGCGGCGTTGACATTGACATGGCACAACAAGTCCCACTTCTGCTGCCCGCCTTTGTTCAATGATATTGAATCCTTGCAGCGATGTGAGGTCAGACGCTTCTTTTTTAGAAGGAACCAGCCCAAGTCCCCACATCCAGGTCACACCCAATGCCATATTATAGCCCATTCAATCCGGGAACAAGTCTGTGTCATTTTCAGATTTATTTGGCTATTCAAAAATAACAGATATAGAAGCTCATAGCACGGCATTCTTGTAGATCTGTTATTTTTGAAAAATCGTGAAAATGTGTGCAAATCTTTGGATATAGACAATTTTTTTAAGCGAACATTTGTAAAATATGTTGTTCCAGGGACCCCCCGCCTAGAAGCAAAGATTTGAGTTACAAATGTACGTTTTCAAAAATATGTATTCAAAGATTTGCACAAATGTTCAAGATTTTTCATAAATAGCAGATCTACAAGCTCATAGCGTGGCACTCGGTGCTGCGCTATGAGCTTGTAGATCTGCTATTTTTGAATAGCCAAAGTATAAAATAATGGTTATAGCTCAAATCTAAAATGACACAGATGCGTTCCCGGTCTTAATGGGTTAAAGCTCTGGGTGCCTGTGATTGACAACAAAAGAATACGACTACACTTAAAACATGTTGGTTTAGTAAACCACTTCTCTATCCGGGGCCTAGTGGTTAAGGCGCATACCACATAAATAGGCTCTAATGTGAGTTGCGGGTTCGATTCCCGAGCCCGACAGCCTTTGCTTTGCATGTCTCTCGCTCCCTGTGTTTCCTGTCACTCTTCACTGTACTATCCAATAAAGGCAGAAATATCTCAAATAAAACACTTCTCTATTCCTTCCTGTTGAAACAACAGGAAAACATAGCCTCACATAGCTTGTAGATCGTCTATGACATTGGTTCTCAAAGTGGGGTCCGGGGACCCCCAGGGGTCCTTGGGGGGGTTCCAGGGGGTCCCCAGCAAAGTGTATTAACATAGCGTCACAATCATTTTAACCACTTAAAGCTTTTATACTTTGGCTACTCAAAAATAGCAGATATACAAGCTCATAGCGCGGCACCGAGTGCCGCGCTATGAGCTTGTAGATCTGCTATTTTTGAAAGATCGTGAAAATGTGTGCAAACCTTTGAATATATATTTTTAAAAGCCAACATTTGTAACTCAAATCTTTGCTTCTGGGGGTCCCTGGAACAAAATATTTTTAGATGGGGGTCCGCAGCCAAATATATGGCATTTTGGGGGTCCTTGACATAAAAAAGTTTGAGAACCACTGGTCTATGACATGCGTGACACGTGTGCACGACTAAGTATAAGGGCCCAGCACACACAAATATACTTCAGAAGCGTAAGCATCCCTTTCACTTCCATTCTATGAGAGCGAGTTGGATGGAGTGTCCAGCTGCTCGGTTTTGACGCGACGTAGGCAGCTTGGAGTTCAACATGGGTAAACTTTGACCTGACATCAATCAACAGGAAATAAACAATGTGGCTGACCCCACTTGGCAGGTACTTAGCTTGTAGTTTTCTACAACGCCAACACAAGTCAAACCAACTACACAACAGAAAACCAGCAATACCCACAACAGGACAACATGGGAAATTGGCCCACCGGACGCCTTGGCATGCATCAAAATTTGACAATTTTACCTCAATAGACCAGTCTGCTGCATTTGGCACTTCAACACCTTGGGATCGTCTTCACACTGTGCACTGCTTCTACCGCACATTTTCTCAAACCTATTTCATGGAGTTTAGGTGTTCACATACAGACCTTCATATCAGGATGTTTTACTTATTCTATTGGTATTACCCATTTACTGGTATTGATATGGCCTATTTGGGGCTTCTGTGACACGTTATGCGTCACGGAGGTGACGCGTTTTGCATCACCTCCATGCGCAAGCTTGCGCGCAAGCTCGTGAGTCGAGCCCATTGGTCGAAACCGTTTACTTTTCGCTCGTTCGTGACAGTGGCCCCAGGCCGTTTTAAGCTGCAGTACCTATGAATGGCCAGCATATCCAATGCGCTTCAATGCAACCTCTGGGTTCTGGGGGCTTGCTCTATGCACATCGGCCATATTGGAAAGAAATTGGGCCTATTCCATACTTCCTTCACCGGTCTTAGCACTAATTAAGGCTCTGTTCCATTCTGGTCAAACAGAGTCAGGGTGCTGATATTGAGCATGTTGGCTCACTGGAAACACTCTGCTACACCAGTGGGTCTCAAATTGGGGTCTGAGAGTGTAAAAATTTAACCAAATGGACCCGTTCCATTTGTATAGTCTCACAGTTATGGGGGTCCTTGAAATTAAAATGTTCGAGAACCACTGTGCTACAACTAAATGGAACAGAGCAGAGGCCCAATTTCTATCTAATGTGACCCTAGATAGAGCCTATTGCAGTGAACGCCCCATCTCTAGACAAATCTGAGGGATTTTTTATTTAAACGTCTTCACATCTGAACGATTGCCTCGCAGAGAGAGAGACCGGACACGTTGTGAAGAGTGGGGAAGTCATCTATCAACCACATCCTGTCACATTAATCAGGCTAATCTGTGTCACAGGAGGTTCAGGACTTATATGTGCTGAACACAGCACTGTGTCAAGGCCTCTGAGCAAACCCTGTTACCCTGCACATCCTTCAACCTGCACAAAACCTGGAGCTCTGTCTTCTCCTTGGATCACATGGCACAGTCAATATGGGCACTCACTCACTCACTCACGCACGCACTCACTCACTCACTCACTCACTCACTCACTCACACACTCACACACTCACACACACTCACACACTCACTCACACACACACTCACACACTCACACACACACACACACACACACACACACACACACACACACACACACACACACACACACACACACACACACACACACACACACACACACACACACACACACACACACACACACAAAATATGCTTCTTGATTATTCGATTAATCAAAAACGTAAGGGGGATGAATTCAATCTACTATTATGCCAGCAAAATGTGGAATGCCCTGACAGCAGCCATCAAAAAGTGTGACTCCCTCCCTACCCTCCTTCAGAACCGCCATAAAAAAAGCACCTGTCTGCAATTTGCAACCTTTTGTGTTATCCTTTTAATATTATTGTATAACTGTACCTTTTGCAAAATGTCAATAAAGTATTCAATCAATCAATCAATCAAACCAGACCTATCGCTAGGCAGAGTGACGCTCTGTGAGCTTGTAGATCGGCTGTTTTTGGCATGCACTGCGCTGTCGTACGACAAAGTATATAAAATCAGGCTTAAAAAACGAACAGGGGCCACATCTGGCCGCAGCACTTTAAATAACTAACTCAATAAAGACATGGAGAGTTGTAACCGTACGTCCCATTCAAATGATGATGCTGAGCGAGGCTAAACCGCCTCCAACGTGATGACAACTGATAACTGATGGGCTGTTTGGCAGATCTCAAGAGCAATTACACTACACAGAGATAAATAATGGTTCTTCAATGGTTCTTTAATATGCTATACGGTTCCACGAAAAACCATCACCTACTAATGAACCATTTTATTTAGTGAAAGGTTCTTCATGTTCCTCATATGCTTTAAGGTTAAATGGTTCTTAGAGGCACCTTTAACCACCCTATTGTCCCTATGTTGTGTCTTAAGTGGTCTGAAAGGTTATTTCTTGAACCAAAAAATTGTTATTCTATGGAATCATTCTGGAGAACCAGTTTTTGTATCAGTTGGCACCTTTACTTTTCTGGGTGTACATTACAGTATGTATGGTATTCTCATGAAGGATTGTTTGGTGTTTTTCAATTTTACGTTCGTTCATACTCCCTCTCGGGAGGGAAAAAACACATTTAAACGTTAAAATGTTTGTGGGGAGGGATGGATGGTGAAATCAACCAAGAGACAGAAGGGGGGTTATGAAGCCGCCGTTATAGCATGTTGTTTGCTCGTTATAAAAGCAAGACAGGTGGCACATCGTCTCTGCACCTGAGCCACTTTTTTATTTATTTTTCTTTCGCAATGGTTGCTGCTCAGCATCGTGTGTAGTGCAAAGAGGGGAACTGTCAATAACCACTGTAGGGGTTACAATGCTAATACGGACATTCACAGCCAGGCAGGCAGGCAGGCATTCAATCCGGGAACGCATCTTCTGTCATTTTAAGATTTCTTTGGCTATTCAAAAATAGCATATATTAAATATTTTCGAAAAATCGTGAATATTTGTGCAAATCTTTGAATATATCTATTTTTTACGCGAACATTTGCAACTCAAATAGAAAAAACAGAAAATTGGACAAATGTTCGCTTAAAAAAATATACCTATATTTGGCCCAGACGGCTGACGTAGCCGTTTGGGCAGCTAGGCTGCTAATCCAGTCTGACAGCGTGTCGCGAATTCGAATCCCGATCCCGACGACCTTTGCTGCGTGTCACCCCCCATTCTCTCTCCCAATTTCCTGTCAGTCTACTCTACTGTATATCTATCAATTAAGGCAGAAAAAGCCAAAAAAAACAATATATGTATATTATTCAAAGATTTGCACACATTTAGAAAAATAGCAGATCTACAAGCTATGAGCTTGAATATCTGCTATATTTGAATAGCCAAAGCAATCTAAAAATGACCGAGATGCGTTCCCGGACTGAATGGGCTAGTCTAGATTCTCTGAGGAATTAAACAGCTTTTTCTTTTTCTAGTCTTCCTGTTTTTCTCCTCTAGACCAGACAAAGTGAAGCCTCCGTTATAACCTCAGGTGGCTACAGCTGCAGGGACCTGCTGTGTGTGTGTGCGTGTGCGTGTGTGTGTGTGTGCGTGTGCGTGTGTGTACGAATTCCCCCGGTTCCTATGCACAACGTCTGACCTGCATGGCACTCTCTCTTGTCAACATGCTTTTTTTGTTTTTATCAATGAGCGAGCCAGCTCCTCTACCACCTGGCTGTTTTCACTTTCACTGGTTCTCCTGACCACACGTGCATCTCAACGTATGAGGACTAATCACAACAGGAGTTAACCATTTAACACCCTACTGTATATAGTTTGTCCTACGTATAGTGAGAATCTACAAGCTCACATCATCTCATCTCATCACATAGATCACATCAGATCTACACGCTCGCAAAACGTTGTGTTACAATATTGGGGCGGCAGTGGCTCAGGGGTAGAGTGGCCGGTAGAGAGGCCGGATGGGAACCGCGAGGTTTCCAGTTCGATCCCGGGCTCCCCCAGAAGAGTGAGGGTACAGCCACACATGAGCGCTAACTTGACGCCCGGAAGTCGGAAGTCCCGTCCACTCCCATGTTATAGGAAAAACCGGACCGGAACTTCCGGTTTTTAACTTGACGGGACTTCCGACTTCCGGGCGTCAAGTTGGCGCTCATGTGTGGCTGTACCCTTAGTGTCGAAGTGTCCTTGAGCAAGACGCACCCGTAATTGCTCCCGAAGAGCAGTTTGGTGCCTTGCATGGTGCCCGCCATCGGTGTATGAATGTGTGTGTGTGAATGGGTGAATGTAATGCACAATCTACTGTATGTAAAGCGCTTTGGATAAAAGCGATATATAAATGCACCATTTAACATCGTAGATCTGCTTTTTTTTGTGTTGCTATTTTAGATTTAAAATATTTTAGATTTAACATTTAAAATTTTGCCTATAATGACATGGCCAAAATAGGTTGACGACAAGTTGAACGCTTGTTATCCTAACCCGCATAAAGTACATGTGTGGCCGGTTATTGTAATAGATCCTGTCTGTCTGTCTGTCTGTCTGTCTGTCTGTCTGTCTGTGAACAAGACGTTGAGAATGGATGGGCAGATGTCCATGAAACGAGAAGGACCCAGTAGGCTGCCCTGGAGTGATAATTCATCTTTGGGTTGAAAAGGTCAAAAAGGTCAAAGTCAAAGAACTGTGTACAGATGATCACATTCACATTCACACAACTAGATGGGAATGATCAGCAGGGCTGCCCTGGAGAGATGGTTAACGTTTGGGTTCCAAAGGGGCAAAAGGTCACGGTCACAATCAAGGTTTAAGGTTGAAATGACATAATCTATCATATCTGAGGAACGGAGTGATATAGAATATGTCGGTGCGGACAAGGATTGCACCTGCAGGTGCATTTGTTTTGCTTTTTATTTGAATTTGAAAATTCACAATTAGTAGTGACTCCTTTACCATCATTGGCGGTTTGCCTACATCATTTTAAAGCAGACAAAACGAGATGAGACGAGCACAGTACTACAGATCAATTTGACTGTAAAATGATTGTGAACTTCTTAAAGCTATTGTTTTAAGACTAGTAGACAGTGAAACAGTTAGAAAAGCAGCAGTAATGGCCATACCACTGACCTCATAATTTTTCTGAAACTGTAGAATTAAGCGCTGCT
Source organism: Gymnoscopelus braueri (assembly GCF_963280865.1). NCBI lineage: Eukaryota > Metazoa > Chordata > Actinopteri > Myctophiformes > Myctophidae > Gymnoscopelus > Gymnoscopelus braueri. The sequence goes on from NC_137603.1 coordinate 60,596,605, forward strand.
GCCAATTTAACATCATGCGTATTGTCTAACTGATTGGTTCTGTCTGGGGACCCCCAGGGGTCCGTGGGGGGGTACCAGGGTCACAATCATTTTAACCACTTTGACCATATTTTATATTTGGGCTATTCAAAAATAGCAGATCTACAAGCTCATAGCGCGGCACGAAGTGGAGCACTATGAGCTTGTAGATCTGATATTTTTTGAAAACTGTGAACATTTGTGCAAATCTTTGAATGTACATATTTTTTAAAGCGAATATTTTTAACCCAATTCTTTGCTTCTGAAGGTCCATGGCACAACATATTTTTGAGACGGGGGGTCCACAGCCAAATAACATATCATTTTGGGGGTCCTTGACATGAAAACGTTTGAGAACCACTGGTCTAACTGCAGGATAGCGGAGGCTAAGGGTATTTCTGAAGCTACGTATACTTGACGTTGCTTGGGTGTGGGTTTGAGGAATGGGCTAATACGTGGATCAATGAGGTCAAAGGCCACGCTGACCTCAGACTTAACCCCACGATGTAAGTCCATCTTCTAATGACATCTCTGTGTTGTATTGCTCTAAACCTAATCTCAAAGCTCCTGAAGGCTAGCAGGCTACTCAGCACAAACAACGTAATTGCCTACAGGTCGGGCAGAAACCTCTTATCTCCGTACTCTGACTTTTTGTGTTTTTACGTAATTTAACGGCCTACTTGATCATACTACAGTACATGCGCAATGGTGGGAAAAGTACTCAAATGTTTTACTTAAGTAAAAGTATCAATACTGCAATGTAGAAGTACTCTGTTTCAAGTATAAGTCTGGAATAAAAAATTTACTTGAGTAAAAGTACAAAAGTATTGGTATCAAAATATCAAAAGTAAAAGTACTAAAATGATTGAAAATGGGAGATTTACAAGCTCACAACGTGTCACGATGCGACGCGTTGTGAGCTTGTAAATCGGCTATTTTCAAATAGCCTCGGTATAAAATAGGGCTCTCTGTGTGGAGTTTGCATGTTCTCCCCGTGTCTCCTAGGGTAGGTACCCGTGTCTCCTAGGGTAGGTACCCGTGTCTCCTAGGGTAGGTACCCTCACAAAAACATGCAGTAATCCTGGTCTCTATACTGCCTCCCCCTGGTCAGCCGGGCCGCCTGATGGAGGGGAAGGGAACTGGTTGGAATAACGTGTTCCTTCCACGCACTACGTCTAACCAGGGGAACTCCCCCCTGTCAGGTGATAAGAAGCGGCTTACTAGCTCTCATGCATTAAAGGAGGCATGAGCTAGGCTCTCCCTAGGCTGGCAGAGGGAGTGTAGCGCCCAGGTTTACTTAGACAATTGGCACTGGGTGAAAAAACTGGGTTACAAAATCGTGGGATAAAAATTTTAATAAAAAAATAAATAAAATATGGCTAAAGTGGTTAATGTATGTTTTAAAATTTAATAATTTAAATCTGCAAAGAAACTAGTAACTAAAGTTTTCAAATAATTGTAGTGGAGTAAAAGTACAATATTTGCCTCTGAGATGTAGTGGAGTAGAAGAAGTAAAAGTGTTGAAAATTGGATATACTCCAGTAAATATCTCAAAATTTTACTTAATTACAGTACTTGAGTAAATGTATTTTGTTACTTTAGACCACTGATACAGCGTCACACAAAAGTATTCAAAGTAGCAGATCAGCAAGCAAGCAAGCAAGCAAGCAAGCAAGCTTGTAGATCTGCTACTTTTGATACTTTTGAATTTGATTCCTGAAAACTAACGGTTTTGGACATATGAGGTTTCCACCCGACAGAGACGAAGTACAACACCTGAGTCTCCATACAACTTGCTGCAATGATACTTAGTGTGATTAAAGAGCATAATCACATTTACATAATCAGAATATGGTCTTTAACCTGTCTGGCGGTGGCATTCTGCCTCGCATTACAATCATCATTTTGAAGTTCATGTACACATTATTACCATTGGGCCATAAAAAGATGATGTTAAAAAACTAAAATTCTAGCTACACCGATCGCAATGTTATAGAGCAATAAAGAAGTTTAATAGCGGATATGAAATTTACCTGACAGCCAGCTGCGGCAGCCTCCCGCCCGAAGCCAAGAAACGAAGTCCTCTCTGATTTACCTGTGGAAACACACAAATATACATACTTGATTATTTTATATATTTTAAACATTTATCTATATTCTTTTTTTTTTTTTACTTTAAAGGGTCAAACCCCCAAAATGCCATTTTTTTCTATCAATTAGTCACCCCATGGAGACTCGAATTCATTGATATTTTAATTTTTTGTCGCATTCCTAAGCCAATAATTTGATGACCGGCGGGAGACACAAAGAACCACTGCCTACCGGTCCGTTGGTCATCAAATTATTGGCTTAGGAATGCGACAAAAACATACAAATATCCATGAATTCAAGTCTCCATGGGGTGACTAATCCATAGAAAAAAACATTTTTTGGGTGAACTATCCCTTTAATCTAAAATGACATGGCCAAAATAAGGACGGATAAGGATAAGTAAAAATGTAATAAAAATAAAAATAAAATAATTACTGACAATATACACTATGATATATTATATAGTAGTCATCTGTCAATATGATCAATATGATAATTTTTTTGCCGAATGCCCCACAACAGGGACACTAGGGTTCATGGAGAGACCAGGTGCAAAACTGAAAACAATACATGAAATGTATGAAAATGACAGTATCGGTGTAAATGTTGTAATAGGTGAATAATTTGTAAGGACCATTATTCAGATTGTGAACGTGGATGTAATTACAAAAAGCGTTATGTACAGTACGTACAGTATATCTAACATCACACAAAACAGCATGAACCACTATTTCCCCATTTTAACCCATTAAGACCGGGAACGCAACTGTGTGTCATTTTAAGATTTCTTTGGGCTATTCACAAATAGCAGATCTACAAGCTCATAGCGCGGCACCGAGTGCCGCGCTATGAGCTTGTAGATCTACAATTTTCTACAAAGCGATTTTTTTAAAACTCAAATCTTTGCTTCTGGGGGGTCCCTGGAACAACATACTTTGAGATGGGGGTCCGCGGCCAAATACATATCCTTTTGGGGGTCCTTGACATGAAAACATTTGAGAACCACCGATTATAGCAACATACGTTTTTTCAAAAAACTGTTAGGATTTAGAAGACATTTGTAGAATCCCCCAGAAGCAAAGATTTGAGTTACAAATGTTCGCTTTAAAATACATATATATTCAAAGATTTGCACATATTTTCATGATTTTTTCAAAAAAATAGCAGATCTACAAGCTCATGAGATTGTAGATCTGCTATTTTTGAATAGCCAAAGTATAGGTATAATGGTTAAAGTGGTTAACATCTAAAATGACAGATGCGTTCCCGGTCTTAATGGGTTAAAATCTAAGGATTTAGTTTTGTTTATGTATCCTTGACTGGATGGAACAAAAGGATCTCCTCCTCCTACACAGCATCCTTCCATCAGTGTCACATGTCTGCTGTGCAGACTCCTAGGAGACATGGCTTCCAAAGCAGCCGTCAGGGGAACAAAACAAAACTCACAGCGCAACGCACAAAGCACATGAATCACCCCTCTGCAACAATATCTAGACTCAGCACTTTCACTCTCCTCGCACAAAAAAAACAAACAAACAAACAGGGGAAAAAAAGAGACTCCTACAAGGGGGGAAATGATGAATAACTTTTTAACAACATCGTACATTATTTTTTGTCAGACTTCCCAAACATTACAACAACAAGCGCGGCGGACGCAAGCGTCGGCAACTAAATTCTGTGTACTCGGGGGAAAAAGGTAAAATATTTTTAGTGAGTTAAAAACTTGCATAGCCTGGATTTTTTTTTTGGTCGAACCAAGACTGATTTGAACGTCGCTTTTCGCAGGCACAGGTGATGCGGTCCACCCGTAAGAGAGCTTATCCGAGCGGTTCTTCCGAGAGACAGACGCATCTGTGCTCCGCCGTCTCTAGGGGGGACGATGGGAGGATGAGAATAGCAGGAAAATATGCTTTAACTGGCAAAGCTCCTTTCTTTTTATTGAATTAACCCATTCACTCCGGGAACTCATCTGTGTCGTTTTAGATTTGAGCTGATAACCATTATTTTATATTTTGGGCTATTCAAAAATAGCAGATATACAAGCTCAGAGCTTGTATATCTGCTATTTTTGAAAAATCGTGAACATTTGTAAAACATATATAAAGATTTGCACACATTTTCAAGATTTTTCAAAAATAGCAGATCTACAAGCTCATAGCGCGGCACCGAGTGCTACGCTATGGGCTTGCAGTTCTGCTATTTTTGAATAGACAAAGAAATCTAAAATGACAGAGATGTGTTCCTGGTTTGAATGGGTTAACAAAACTCTGATGTGATGCAACATTTCAGAGTAACCTCTCTAAAGATGAAATAGGGGTAAAATGTAGGGCTAACTGGAACATTTCCTATACTGTATGTGCATCCAGTGGTTCTCAAACATTTTCATGCCAAGGTAGTATAAGGCCCAATAGATTTTGTGCAATGGACCCCAATAAGAGAACATTTTAGTTGTTACATTAGATTTAGTACAAAATTGTACAGTCTATAATGTAGGACGGTAGAAAAACAGGGGAGAGAATGAAACCTAAGGTCTGAAATAGTCATTCTTATACATTCTCTCATTGGGTTAAAACTTCTAGCCAGTGAAACAAATAGTGAAAATAAACTGTTCCTCATTTTGCTGGGGACCCCCTGGAACTCCCCTCAATTGCCCTCGGGGGGTCCCTGGCCCACACTTTGGGAACCATTGTATAGCGTAGGGCCTATGCTACAATAAATATCGACTCTGTGGGGTGGAAACCTCATACTGTATGTCCAAAACTGTTACTTTTCAGGATTCCATTTTTTTTCGACAAGCTCAAAGCGCGTTGCTTCGCGCCACGTTTTGGGCTTGTATCTGCTACTTTAGTTGCTTTTGTGTGACACTGTAGTATGATCAAATAGGGCGTTGGATTTACGAAAAAACACAAAAAGTTGAAATATGGTGATAAGAGGTTTCTGCCCGACAACAACGATAATGTAGGATGAGACAGCCACCCTTTGACTGCTGGAAGGTTTAGTGTAAACTCATTAATGCTCATAAAATGATCCTCTCAGAAGTAAAAGGTCTGGTCAAGCGTTACAGGTCTGATTCTACTGCGTAACCGTGTAGCTGCGAGGGTCCACGCCCACGGACAGCGGAGGACACGCCTTGAGGGTGAAATATTCATCAGCAGCATGTGTTTTGTCACATCCACACTATGTCCGCTGTGAATAATTGATGGACAGGGTTGTTGTTCCAATCCCCACAAGGGCAAAAAGGATGCACTCCCAGAAAACCCTCTCTATTGACCATACTGCACGTTCTAGACTCTTCTCCCTCACTTAAAAAATTACTAACATTTACAGACTTTGTGAAAACGGCAAAATTATATTCAAAACAGACAAAAATAATAACAGGTTGCAGGTTACATTTAGTATAGCACAAGTGGTTCTCAAACCTTAAATAGAAGGACCTCCATAACTCTGAGAGCGTACAAATGGAACCGAATGGACCCGGAAGGGTCCATTCGGTTCCATTTGTACGCTCTCAGAGTTATGGAGGTTACACACCCGTAAGCGGCCATTTGGAACCCCCTCAAGGAACCATGAGGGTACCCCTAGACCACACTTTGAGACCCACTGGTGTAGCAGAGTGTTTACAGTGAGCCAACATGCACAATATTATCAGCTCAAGTCCGCTTCAGACGGCGCGCCTCAGACAGTTCCGGTTAATTTCAACCAATCAGAAGAAGGTATGGGTCCTCCGCACAATGCGAGCGGGGGTTGTAGAGATCGTACAACTCCACCCCATAGAATAGGGACATTTGGATGTACTTCCATTAAATGGGTTTTTTAGGAGTCATTATTTTGTGCAACCCGGGTGAGCGGGGTTGTAGAGATTGTACATTTGAATGTAATTCCTTTCCATTGAACGGGGTGATTCATAGTAGATCGGGTGCACTCTGTTTTGACCAGAATGGAACAGAGCCTTAATTAGTATCATTGGTAACACCTGTGAAGGAAGTAAGGCCCGATAGCTTTCCAATATGACTGCTGTGCATAGAGCCTATGGTAATTGTTCACACGGTGGACGTTTTGCTTTCATGTCATACTCAGTCGGGTGGGAAACAGTGCTGTAAAGTAACTAAGTACATTTACTCAAGTACTGTACTTAAGTACACTTTTGAGGGATTTTTTCTTTACTGGAGTATTTCCCATTTTCAGTACTTTTACTTCTACTCCACTACTCTGAAGCAAATATTGTACTTTTACTCCAATACAGTTATATGAAAACTTTAGTTCTAGTTACTTTTCAGATATTATTTATGATATTATGAAACAAACATTACCTACTTTAGCCCTATTCTATAGATAGGCTATTTGAAAATAGCCGATCTACAAGCTCACAACGTGTCACTTTTACTTTTGGTACTTTAAGTCCATTTTGATGCGAATACTTTTGTAATACTTCTGTACTTTAAAAATGTTGAATTCTGGACTTTTACCTGTAACAGAGTATTTCTATATTGCGGTATTGGTACGTTTACTTAAGTAAAGAATTTGAGTACTTTTTCCACCACCGGTGGGAACCCGTTTCCCACCCCGTCAGGTGACTGCAGTAATAGTATACACCGCAGAGAGAGAGGTAACTAGTCACTCAGCTCCTCAAACCTCTGGAGCATATTACCCAGCCAAGCCAAGCGTTGTAACGCGCTCAGGGTCACAGCACAGCCCCAAAACGGAGGAGGGGGGGATATCCCAGAGGAATGGATGGGGTAAATAGGCGTTTAAACTGTTAAATGTGTTGCTGTGCACCGTCGTGGCGGTCATGTGTCATGTACCAATGTGCAGTCAGGGTAAACAATGAGCTGTTGGTTTCCCGTCTTCCAGCACAAGGCTCATTAAAATAGTGAAATGCTGAACATGGAAGGCGGCGACGGGGGATTATTTCATATAGGACCTATACATAATTCTGGGGCCGTACTGAATTCCAACCTGTGTCGTCCCCCAGCTGGTGTATATTAAAATGCTCAACGGTGTCTATTTCTGTTTGTGTACTACGGGCGTATGCTATTTATGGTATATGGAAAAATAGGCAAGAATAATCTAAATCTAGATACAAGCACCACAGAGATCCAAGATTGTTTTGTCTCTGTTTGTAAATCTACATCAAAAGCAATATTAGGCTTTCCATCGTCCATGAATTAAAGCAGCACTATGTAACTATGTAATGTGTTTTTTAACCATTGAGCTAATAGAGGCTCTATTACTAAGGGGATCTTCAATCTTGACCTTCAGGTCAAATTTTTTGTCAGATCCCGTGTCCTAGGTGAGACATGACCTTTGACACCATCTAAATGTCTCAATAGAAGAGCAGGGAGACAAAATACAACCACCCCAATGGTATAAGTTATATTGTAATAAGATACTCGACCATACAGATTGGACAAATTTAAATTGTATTCATTAAAAGAAAGTTACATAGTGCCGCTGTAACTAGTGCCGGCTTTCTATTTACACACTCTCTGCATCTTTTTAAAACCAGCAACAGTTAATTTGCAAACTTGATAGCATTTATTCAATAATCTAGATTCTAGGTTGTTGCCAAAAAAAACAACAACTAATTATTCATAACTGATAGCATATCGTCTCTGTCGGGTGGAAACCTCATATGTCCAAAACTGTTGCTTTTCAGGATTCAAATTAAAAAGCATCAAAAGTAGCAGATCTACAAGCTGAAAACACGACGCTTCGGCGCACACGTTTCGAACTTGCGGATCTGCTACTTTTGATGCTTTTGTGTGACGCTGTAGTATGATCAAGTAGGGCATTCATTTACGAAAAAAAACTCAAAAGGTTTCTGCCTAACAGCAACGATATCTTACTGTATAGGCACGAGTATTCATTTGGACAGGTGTTGGAATTTAACACATGTGCTAAAAGCACACATGTGTTAAGCAATGCATCTGGTTTCGTCCAGTGTGATTGTGATGTCCGTGTGGAATACACATACAGTAAATCACTCAATCAAGTCAGCGTCTGTGTGGAATGTAATAGATCAACAGTGTGAGACCACATCAGCCATTTGCTATTGCAATTTGTTTATGTGTCACTGGCAGCTACTAAGCCAAGCAACTGAACTGGAGCCAGTTCACACAGCTGTGTGGGGGAAACGTTGCAGTCTATTAAACTCCCCAGTCTATCCCCAGACAGGGAGAAATCAGCCTCACCATCCTGTATGGAAGAGATCAACTTGTGTTTACATACAGTACGTTACATGTGCCCAAAGCACACGAATAGGGAAGTACAAAATCTCAACGCACCGATTTTCACTTTTTTCACCTTTGCCAGGTTAAAAGTGGTTAAAATATATATATATGTTGGGCATTGATTCTCAAAGTTGGGTCCCCCAGGGGTCCTTGGGGGGGGGGGGTTCCAGGGGGTCCCCAGCAAAAGCATCCATTTCTAAGTTGGCTATTCAAAAATAGCAGATCTACCGTAAATTTCGGACTGTAAGCCGCGACTTTTTTCCCATTTTTCGACCCTGCGGCTTATATAACGGTGCGGCTTATCTATGGATTTTTACAGCTAACGGCCACTAGGGGACCTCCTAAATCTATGGATTTTACACCCGCGGCTTATAGTCCAGTGCGGCTTATATATGTACAAATCATTCAATTTAGCTGCTGCGGCTTATATTCAGGTGCGGCTTATAGTGCGAAGATTACGGTATTAGCTCACAGCGCGTCACTTCGTGCTGTGCTGCGACGCGCATCTGCTATTTTTGGAATTCTTTGAAAAATATCTAAAATGTTTGGAAGATTTTGAATAATTTAGATTTGTTTCCATATACATCTCTTCTGGGGGTCCCTGGCACAGAACATTTTCAGATGGGGGTCTGCTGCGTAGTACATATGAATTTGGAGGTCTTTGACTTGAAAAGGTTTAAGAACACTTTGAGAACGCTTGAGCTTAACCTTGTATATCTGCTATTACTTTTTTGAACAGACACATTTAGCTGGGGACCCCCTGGAACCAATGCTGTATACTGTTCATTGTACGAACAAAGTAGTGGTTTTGTTCCGACTGGCCAGGGCGGTGTATCCCGTAAGCTCCTTTTATCTAATCACATGCTCTATCTCTGCTCCTAGCAGTGCTGCAGTGGGCTAATAACTGTGATCAATAACATGTCGGCCATACCATCTCCCACTACATGCAACCCTGGCTGGAACCAACCAGCAGGTACTACCACCACACCCCACACACCTCCAGTAGATGCACCCATACATTATGGAAACGCTCTGACTAAGGAATGATCAATGGGCTGAAATTATCACCCTTGAACAAGCGCTCTTATGTGTAATGTCGGGTACTGGTCGTGTACCACAGCTCAAAGGCATCGTTCATTATGGTTGCAGCTTATCTTAGCAGATCTACAAGCAGATCTACAAGCTCCAGCTTGAGCTTGTAGATCTAGACATATGAGCTTTCCACCCGACAGAGACGATGACTAGCTTGTTTTACAGACCTCTACCATTCACATATATAAGCCAACCAAAAGGCTGTATAAATACTATTTCAACGTACAAGCTAAAAATTCTGATCAAATTGTAAAGGTGATTCTTGTGTTTAAGATGTTGAAGTAAAGTAGAACAAAATGATATATTGGGCGGCGGAACATTTTTGCTAGGTAGGCCAGTTCCAAAGCCAGGAACCTAAATTAGCAGGATAAAATATACCCTCATCACAGCAGCAGTGCACACACTCTCGTCTAGCTGAGGAAGACATAGCTCCGCGCCAGAGAAATAGGTCCTGGCCAATCGTCTATATTTACCAAGTAACAAGCAGAAGACTTTAGACGTGGAGATCTTAACTCTCCTTAAGCCTTTTAGACCGGGAGAGAATCTGTGTCATTTTAACATTTCTTTGGGCTATTCAAAAAATAGCAGATATACAAGCTCATAGCGCGGCTACGAGCTTGTAGATCTGCTTTTTTTTTTAAAGAAATCTTGAAAATGTGTGCAAATCTTTGAGTACATTTCAACTGAAGCCTTTGCTTCTGAGGGTCCCTTGAGCTAAATGTTTTCAGATGGGGGTCTGCGGCTAAATACATATAATTTTGGGAGGTTTTTGACGAAGTTTAAGAACCACTGATATATAGCAACATAAGTAAGAAAAACTGTTAGGAAGACATTTGTAGAATCCCCAAAGATTTGAGTTACAAATGTTCGTGCCTTCTAAATCAGTAGTTCTCAAACCTTTTTGCGCCAAAGACACCATAAATTGATATATATTTGGCCGCGGACCCCCATCTGAAAATGCTTGTAGATGTAGATCTGCTATTTTTGAACAGCCAACTTAAAAAATCTGAAAATAACACATACGCTTTCCCGGTGTTAATGGCTTAATGAAGTACTTAAGTCTGGAACAAGACCATCATCTTTCAAAGCCCGCCTTGCTTTTTACTGTGAGCGGGAGAGAGCGAGAGAGAGAAAAAGAGAGCGGAAGAACAACAGACCAATTTCCACCCGAGAGGAGTTATAGACCTGACACTCTCTATGGCACTGACCGTGATTTGTTTATCGTCTCGCCGAGCATGGCCTAGCGTGATGATCACAAGCCCTGCAATCACAACTTAACCCTTTAAGACCGGGAACGCATTCAAAAACAGTAGATCTACAAGCTCATAGCGCGGCACAGAGAGCTTGTACTTTTGAAAAATCGTGAAAATTCTTGAAAATCTTTGAATTTATAGATATTTTAAAGCGAACATTTGTAAATCAAATCTTATTGCTTCTGGGGGATTCTACTAATGTCTTCTAATTTATTTATTTTTCAAACGTATGTTGCTATAATCAGTGGTTCTCAAACTTTTTCATGTCAAGGACCCCCAAAATGATATGTATTTGGCTGCGGACCCCCCATCTCAAAATATTTTGTTCCAGGGACCCCCAGAAGCAGAGATTTGAGTTAAAAATGTTTGCTTTAAAAGAATATATAATTTTCAAAGATTTGCACAAGTGTTCACGGTTTTAAAAAAAATAGCAGATCTACAAGCTATTTTTGAATAGCCAAAGAAATCAAAAAGATGACACAGATGCGTTCCCGGTCTTAATGGGTTAATATCGTTATTATTACCGTAGGCCCCATTTGTTCTGAGCAGGTGCAGTCAAAAGGAAAAACACGACGCAATATTATTCTCCCAACGGTTTCATTTTCCTGTCAGGGACTCTTGTACTGTAACAGGACGGTCTGTGTTTTTATTTCATTTTTTTCTGTACTGTAAGCCTTTAAGTTCTGATCATCAGCGGTGGCTTTTTTTTTGCCGTACGCTGATGGATGGGACGCAGGGTTTAATTTATCATCCGGCCTCGGCGTCAGCACAGATGCAATCTTACGGAGTCGTGACGCAAAGTCTAACAGGAATAAACCTGCATACGTAGACATGCCAACCACACCACTGTAAATATACCGATCTAAATATAATAATAGTGCTGCTGAGTTACTGTACCTTCCAGAAGAGGGGTCTTCAACAGGGGGTCCGGGACCCCTCAGGGGGGTCCTCAGAGTTACTACAGGGGGGGCCAAAACTTTCTGTGATAGGAACTTTTTTTTTACATTAACCACTTCAACTCTATAACATACTATTCTGAGGGGAATACTAGCCGAAAATAGCAGATCTACAAGCTCTCAGAGCTTGTAGATCTGCAATTTTCGGCAGAGAGGTATAGTGTATAAGGGAAAAAAAGCACACCAAGTACAGAGCCAAAGGTCAAGTATTATTAGCCTCGTGTAGCCAGACTATATCACTGCGTGGATATGAGTCTGGTGCTTCTATGAGGAAGTTCTTCTCCCAAGGGGGCGGGATCAAAACAATATGGCTCTGGACGCAATTGGTTAGACCAACGACCAACTATCAATTACAGTCTCCCATATTTGAATACTGGGCCCAGATTGGTCACCCCAGACTTCTGGAGCAGGAAATGCATTCACGGTGCGGGGCCAGACCCAAATCGCAGAGGGCTTATTTTTTTTTTGCACTGGCAGATTCGTCTGGTCCCAGGCTAAAGTATTATAATACTAAGTATTGAGGGTTTAATTGGTTAAATGCCTGAAAAATACACATTAACAAAAGATAATGTGTAAACAAACAAAAAAACATGAATTGACACAACACTGATGATAGTGCTGTCAAACAAGTCTATGAAGCTATCTATGAAGTCTATGAAAAAGTTTAACATGCAACCCTGCTTCATCTCTCTCACAGCAAAGGGGTCCATGGCCTGAAAAAGACCCCTGTCCTAGACACCTCCCTGCTAAGTGTGTCGGCCTATTATATGCTCACAGGCTTCTAAACTATATTTCTCCACCACATCAGGCAACAATATGCACAGACCATGGAAGCCAATACGTATGATTTATTGTAAAATCCATTGAAAAAATCCAGCCAATAATAAAATCATTGACATCTTGTTTGCATCATCCGTTTCAGCTGAGCAGAGTCATAAAGTATCGCCTTTATGACTACAAACTTCAACAGAATGTGTCAAACAATCAAGTACATTTTGGATTCGGCCTCCGGTATGATCTCAATTACACAGGCAAATCCATAGCCTTAATTTAACCCCCTAAAATGCAACCAAATGGCCCTGTAAGTGTACATTTTGGTTCTATTTATACAGTACACTGTTGGAGTTAAATTGACACTACAGGGACTGTGTGTCATTTTATGAATCCATATTTTCCAGTGGTGTAAAGTAACTAAGTACAAGTACTGTACTTAAGTAACATTTTGAGGCATTTTTACTTTACTGGAGTATTTCAAATTTTCGATACTTTTACTTCTACTCCACTCTCAGAGGCAAATATTGTACTTTTACTCCACTGCAATTATTTGAAAACTTTAGTTACTAGTAACTTTAAATGATTATGTTATAAAATATATATTAACCACTTTATCCCTATTTTATACCTAGGCTATTTGAAAATAGCCAATCTACAAGCTCACAACGCGTCGCACCGCAACACGTTGTGAGCTTGTAGATCGTCTATTTTCAAACATTGTAGTACTTTTAATTTTGGTACTTTAAGTATATTTTGAAACCACTACTTTTGTACTTTTACTCAAGTATCATTTTGAACACAGGCCTTTTACTTGTAACAGAGTAAATAAGTAAAATATCTGAGTACTTTTTCCACCACTGATCTTTTCCTAATTTGGCGAAAAGGCTGATTGTTTTTCACCCTTATTTCCGGATGAATCTTGTGATTCCCTTTGATTCCTGTTTCAATGGTAATGTAGTCATGAAGTCATTAAAGTGATCAGTGGGGATCAGACCTATGAGGACAGGGACCTCCACACACCAGAAGGTGATGTACGTGTAGATTATAAGGTCAACTAAAAATACACCATTGCAAATCATAGGTCTGTTCTACACTGTGTTTATTTTCTACCATGCTGCTCATAACTCACATGGCTGCAGGCGTAAGAAGATTGTTATCCTCGCTCAATAACTTAAAATGGAAATGACAGCAGCGGACCATTAAAGGAGTAAGTCACTTCATTAGTTAATTATTAAATCATGTCATTGGTTCATCTTTAGTAATCACTGAATGTATTTAAGTTGAATTAAGTTAATTTATGTTTAAGTAAAATAATATTTAACCACCCAGTGAACCCTAACATCCAGCTATACTGAGCATGCCATAGATTCTAGAAGGTGATGAATAATCGGCGAAAACAGATGAACGCTGAGCGAAAATAGCAGATCTACAACGACGACACATTGTGGGCTTGTAGATCGTTCATTTTTGGTGAAGAGATTTGGTGTAGAGGGAAAAGATTTGCCGCTGCGGGACCCCCAGTCAAAAAGTATATACTGTGTACTGTAAGGTTTATCCTATATTAAAATTGGCTAATGGGAGAGCGGGCCGGCGGGCGGACCACAGCCACATCACTCTGACTCATACATAACCATAAACAAACCTGATATGCCCATATATAGGCAGGACCACGGCCACGTCACTCTGACTCATATATAACCATAAACAAACCCGATACGCCCATATATAGGCAGGACCACGGCCATGTCACTATGACATAACCATAAACAAAGCTGCTACGCCTATATATAGGCACGTGGCTATGACTCAGACAAAACCATAAACAAACCTGATACGCCCATATATAGGCATGTCACTATGACTCATACATAACCTTAAAGAAACCTGATATGCCCATATATAGGCATATATGGAGACCCGGTTGTCCACGGCCACAGATTCGACCGCTATGCCTATATATGGTCATGTGCATATATGGGACCGACCGACTTCACTCGAGGGAGTGCGGTGCCCACCGCCAAGTCGTTTGGCGGTGGGCATCCGACCGATATGTCCATTTATAGGCATATATGATATCTAGCTGTCCAGAACCGTGTCCATACCAATATATGGTTATATACTGATGTCATCAGGGATCTCTAAATATGGGCATAAAAGGGACATGGACTGACAGATACAGAGATCTCCATATAGGGCACAAAAGGGACGCAGACAGGGTACGGGTATAATGTACAATACTACTCTAACAAAGACCCTGACACTAGCCTATGACTCAGACATATGGGTCTGATCGGCAGAGCAACGTGATTACATAGTTTACCTCCGCTCTGAGCTTTGTGAGCCAATTAGAGGTAATAATACATGACTTTTCTTTTTTAATATCAAATATTAAACTCTGCTGAATGAAAGAGGCAGTGTGTGCGTGTGTGTGTGTGTGTGTGTGTGTGTGTGTGTGTGTGTGTGTGTGTGTGTGTGTGTGTGTGTGTGTGTGTGTGCGTGCTTGCGTAGCCATTCATTGTGTGTGTTCCTTATTGATCGGAGGGCAGGCAGCAACACAAGCTCTGTTATGTTGATACTGTTGAGCGGTAGTGACCTCAGCATCTCCAGGGATCAATTCAAAACCCCCAGCCACAAAAACAGCCAATTAGTGAGCCCGCCTCACTGCTTCTCTGATGCATTCCGAGGGCCTCTCACACACACACGTACACACGCACACACGCACACACGCACAAACCTGTCCATTTTGCCTTGTTCCAAAGAAAACAAACACAATAGACGGCACTGTTAAACCCAAATGAACTTGTCCTGCGTCAGTTCAGTTTGCTTCCTTTGTTTTGTTTGGTTTTGTTTCTCCCTCAGCATGTACTGAATACGCTGGTGGTGTGAGTATCTGTGTGTGTGTGTGTGTGTGTGTGTGTGTGTGTGTGTGTGTGTGTGTGTGTGTGTGTGTGTGTGTGTGTGTGTGTGTGTGTGTGCGTGCGTGCTTGCGTGCGATATGCCGCGTGTGTTTGCGTGTGTGTGTCTGTGTCTGTGTCTGTGTGTGTGTGTGTGTGCGTGCGTGTGCGTGCGTGCGTGCGTGCGTGCGTGCGTGCGTGCGTGCGTGCGTGCGTGCGTGCGTGCGTGCGTGCGTGCGTGCGTGCGTGCGTGCGTGCGTGCGTGCGTGCGCGCGCGCGTGTGTGTGCGTGCGTGTGTTTGTGTGCGTGTGCGTGTGCGTGTTTGCGTGCACATGCCATGCTCATGTTCTGAAGTTTTGAGAGCTGCACTACCTTACCACAAAACCCAAGTTAATGTTCCATATCCGACCATATGGCCAGAGACTAGCTCATGCGTTAAAGGGAAACTCTCTAAAACTTGTTCAAATTAGCACCAAAAATTTCCAAAACAAAAACAAACAGAAAACGATGTAAACACGGCTGTTTACTGGTTTTTCTGTTGATCGCCCCCGTGACAAAAACAGGAAAGTAAGGCAGGAAAAGAGTGGGCGAGGATTTGGACTGTGAGGGACCTCGCTTGTGCAGGCAAACACATTAACAGACAACATCATCGTTGGATTAGACGCTACTAGTTAACTAGCAACTGCAGCAAAGATATTATATCATCTCTGTCGGGTAGAAACCTCATATGTCCAAAAGTGTTACTTTTCAGGATTCAAATTCAAAAATAGCAAAAGTTTTTATGCTTTTGTGTGACGCTCTAGTATGAAGTACAAGTAGGGCGTTAATTTACGCAAAAACAAGTGAACCAGGAGACCTGGTACTGCCAGACCCCTAGTGGTTGAAAGATCAGAGCACTACGTCACGCTAAGCTTGGCCAATCAAAAAAAGGACAGAAGACAGACCTCTTTTATGCCCATGTATGGACGAAAACGTTTGGAGAGGGGGACCGACAAAGACAGACCTCTTTTATGCCCATGTATGGACGAAAGGGGGACCGACAAAGCCACATGTATACCTGACCCCCTGGGTCTGGCAACAAACACACAAAGTAAAAAATGGAGATAAGAGGTTTCTGCCAGACAGCTACGATATTCTCATTGTCAGTCAAGAGGAAAAGTGCCATTTATAATGCCAGCACTGTGTCACAGATAAACATACTGTGTGTGCATCTGTCCAGGAAGAGACCCCTGCAACGATATCCCAAACCTGTAGTGTTGTGTTTGACCTTCTTCAGGCACATTGATAAAAGGACATCCTTACTGGTTACAAACACAAAACATGTTCGATTAAAAAATATATATATATTCAATGATTTGCGCAAATTGTTCAAAAATAGCAGATCTACAAGCTCATATAAGCTTTTATATCTGCTATTTTAGAACAGCCAAAGTTAATGGTTAATGTGGTTAAAATGATTGTGACACTATATTAACTAATTTGGCTGGGGACCCCCTGGTAATCCCCCAAAAGGACCCCTGGGGTTCCCCAGACCCCACTTTGAGAACCAATGCTTTACCAAATCCACTTCCTCCCAGCTCAGCGCTGGGCGACTGACAGAGATGGGGTCATAAAGGGGGAACCCTGCACCGAGCCCCCCCTACCCCTACTACTACCCAAAGCCCCCCTGCCCTGAGCTCAGCATCAATTCCTGTTTACAGCCTTGTCAGCCCCAACGACATTATTCAAACGGCAAAGCGCAAAATGTTAATGAAGTCCTATTTGCATATTTATTCTTTCCTTTGTTGAAACGCCACTGATTATTACGTTGTACGATGATGAATGCCTCTGCTGATGCACTGTGATGTGTAATTAGTCATTAGGCGGAATGAATAGATCAATTAACAGCGAGAGGGAACAGGATTAAGAGAAATCAAACAGGAGAGAGAGGAGAGGAGAATGATACAGGTTTTCTTTTCAAGGCGGGCCAGCCCACACACACACACACACACACACACACACACACACGAAACAAACAGAGATGTATGAACTGCAAAAAGGGATCCGTGCTAAATAATATTTAGTTGGAACAAAGATGAACTGCATTTTAATTATGGGTGGGTACAAAATCAGGTACCCACCCCCCAAACACACACAAAAATTACTTGTTTCTGTCTTTAACCCATTAAAAACCGGGAAAGCATCTGTGTAATTTTGTGCCTATTCAAAAATAGCCCCTGGAACTAAATATTTTGAGATGGGGGTCCGCGACCAAATATGTATAATGATGGGGGTCCTTGGCATGAAGAAGTTTGAGAACCACTGATATAGCAACATAAGTATTTCAGAAAACTGTTTAAAAGTCATTTTTAGACTCTGCCTCAGGTCTTAATGGGTTAAAGGTGTGGATTTCTTGATCATACAGTGAAATCCTCAGTGTGCCATTAAAGGGACACTTCACCAAAAAAATACGTTGTTTCAATGGATTAGTCACCCCATGGAGACTTGAATTCATGGATATTTTTTTGTTTTTGTCTCATTCCTAAGACAATAATTTGATGACCAGCGGACCGGTAGGCGGCGGTTCTGGTAGGAGACACAACGAGTCGTTGTTGCGAACGCAGCGGAAGGAGGCGCGCGAAGGCGCGCCTCCGCGCAAGTGGAGCTTACTATGAAACCATGCTCGGGTTGTGTCTGTGTGCAGTATTGTGTGCACTGCCTGTGTGCAGCCGCGCCCCCATGTGACTCACGCTCTCATTGGCTGCTGACAGATCTCAGAGTGGAGCTTACTATGAAACCGTGCTGAAATCCGCCTGCCCCTGGGTGACTAATTACACTCCTCTGAGAGAAATATAGCAGCTACAGTCAAAAATAACACATCTAAAAGCATCTAGACGAGTTCAGCTATTGGGATATCTAAGAATTCCATGTCATTTGTGCATATTTCAAGCGGGATGGCAAATTGAAAACGCCTTAGTTTGAGGACAGAAAAACTACAAAGACAAAAAAACACAACAAACAAACATAACAATTTAAAAAAGACGGGGCTAGCGGTATGGAGCCTTCTTGTGGCGGCCCTGTTCTCACTAATTTCACTGTACCACCCACTTCTCTACAATTGCTGATTCCTTTCTATTCTTCTTATTGTTATTTTCGAGCTGCGTCCGCTTCCCGCGTTCGCGCGTCTTACTTGTGTCTCCTACCGGAACCGCTGCCGGTCATCAAATTATTGTCTTAGGAATGAAAAAAAAATAAAAAATCCATGAATTCAAGTCTCCATGGGGTGACTAATCCATTGAAACAAAGTTTTTTTTGGGTGAAGTGTCCCTTTAATCTATTTGTAACTGGAGCAAGTGTGCAAATGCACCCTTAAGGGTCCTTTAGGTGTTACATTTGTACACTCTCAGATAGAGGTGCAATAGTTCGACTAATACATTTTAGTTGTTGTTGTTTTCTTTTTTTTTAAATGCAACAGTTAACCACTTTCAACCTGGCTCTATTTTGGGCATGCCATTACAGTATAGGTCAAAACTTTCCAAATGTTAAAAAAATAGCGAAAGTAGCCTCTCACAACGTGAGCTTTTTGTACAGTATGTGACACTTTACTACAAAGTGTAAAACACAGCTTTAGCGGTTAATCAGACTCGATTTAGTTGATTAAAAAAAATCGCTACTCGATTTGATGAACTATATCGTGGCTGTCGGGCAGAAACCTCTTATCTCCATATTTTTACTTTTTGTGGTTTTTTTTTAACGCCCTACTTGATCATACCACAGCGTCACACAAAAACATCAAAAGTAGCAGATCTACAAGCTAAAACCTCATGCCGCGTTTTTTAGCTTGGAGATCTGCTACTTTTGCAGCCACACTATCAAGAGTTAAAGGAACACTGAAAATGTGACGTGTTTGTAGCCAACCTCAAATCCCTTCCCAGGATAATCAGGTGCCACGGTTTTCAGTTTGGTCCCATTTGAATTCTTTCCGACTTTGGTAAAAAGAAAAACGTGGAGGTTGAGGATGGAGGATGACGAGGAAGAAGAAGAAGAAGAGGGGAAATGTTTTCGCTTGGCCTTTGCCTCTTTTTTTTTTACGGAGCCCCAACTCCAATCCTCCTGCCAGTGTGCTCGCTCGCCGCTATTCACAAATGAGGGAGAGGGGAGGAGAAAAAAAAAATGCATTACTGCAGACCAGATGGGAACATTCCACATGACCAAACCAATCAATCACCTCGGTGGTGCGCAGGTGTGTCACAGGCGCGCGAGCAACACACCATTTCACAGTCTATCAGGCACAAACACATGGTCACCAATCAATGGCACCCCCGAGGGGGGGGGGGGGCTTCTCCAGTCCGGAGCCTCCCCCTAGGTTCATGGCTGATGACTTCATAATCACACATCCATTCTCTCAGTGGAGGAATAAGGACCCGATGAGCTTTCTAATAACCTTTCTCCCACCGTGTTGAACCAACAGCAAACGCGGGAGCGAGGAGGCTTTGATCAGGAGGAGAGGACACTTTGGGGTACTGTAGCTCAGGGGTCTTCAACGTTTTTCAGGCCGAGGACCCCCTAGCTGAGAGAGAGATGAAGCAGGGACCCCCTCCACTACATATTGTATTGATGTTAAACGTGTGTTTTCAGACATTTAACCACTTAAACCCTCAATACTTGGTCTGCTCTTTTTTCCCTCTACACCAAACCTCTTTTCAGAAAATAGCCGATCTACAAGCTCACGACGCCTCGCAACGCAAGGCGATGTGTGCTTGTAGATCTGCTATTTTCGGCTAATGTTCCCCTCAGAATAGGGATGCTATGGTTCAAGTGGTTAGTGTAGTAACTCTGAGGACCCCCTAGGGGTTCCGGACCCCCTGTTGAAGACCCCTGCTGTAGCCCCCCTTAATTGTCTGAAAGCTGCTGGAACTGCAAGCCGCGACAAAATGTCTCTTATGTTGCGTTTTGAGCTTCATGCGATGCCACTTTATTTTATTTTATTTTGAAATTTCACTAGAGCAGGGGTCTTCAACGTTTTTCAGGCCAAGAACCCCTTAGCTGAGGCAGGGACCCCCTCTATATTGTATACAATTGTGTTCTTCTTTTTTTTACTTGGTCTGCTCTTTTTTCCCTCAACACCAAACTTCTGACGTTCTCCTCAGAAAAGGGATGCTAGGGTTCAAGTGGTTAATGGAAAAAAATATCATATCACACAAAGATGGAGGTCCCTGGCACAAAACACTTTCAGATGGGGGTCCGCAGCCAAACATACATATCAATTTGGGGGTCCAGAACATGAAAAAGTTAAACCACACCACGCTTTGTCCATAATATTTCAAGCCTTACCTACACAGAGAACCAAAACATTGTCCTTGATTCTGTTTGAATTGCAATTGGCCAACATTCAATCTTTTTGTTGTTGTTGTAGCATGGTATTGTTTGCAGTGTGGACATTAGAATGCGTGCGGGTCTTATTTCTATGTATGGAAAAATGCCCACAGTGCTTGGAGCTGGATCAGCATTCCTAACCCATGTGTTCATCCTTTTCCTTGTCCTTCATCTAAAGCCCTCTGATGTCTCATTGTTCAACAGTTGCTTGGCACCTAATGCCAGACATCAACGCATTCTTTGATGTCGCCCACCACCGCACTGCGCTGTCTAATCCTCAGCGTACATTGGTGGAAATGTACTCAAGTACTCTACTTGAGTACTTCCAGTTTTCAATAATTGAAAGGCAAATATTGTACTTTTACACCACCAAAATTATTTGAAAACTTTAGTTACTAATAGTTACCTTGTAGATTTTGATTATTATTACACAACCACTTCAGACCAATATAATTGATATACTTTGGCAATTTGGAAATAGCAGATCTACTGCTTGTAGGCTAGCTTTGTTAGTTTCTAAAAAGTGTTATACATTTGATATAAAAATGAAAACTTCTGCATAATGAATACTTTAACTTTTTGTACTTTAAGTATATTTTGATTCCAATACTTTTGTAATTTTACTCAAGTACATTTTTAATACCGGACTTGTACTTTGTACAGACTATTTCTACAATAGGGTATTGTACTTTTACTTAAAGGGATTTAACTTTCAAAAAAACTTTGGGTCATTTTATCGTCTACTCAGGCCTTTGTGAGCCCCCCAGACAGTTTTTAAGTTGCTCGCTTCAGTATTTAGATATTTGATATTCATTTTATCAGACACGCCCCCTTCCTAATCAAACCCATTGTAACTTCAAACTCCATTTTACCCATGTTAGATTCATCGAAAACACCCGTCCTTGGTTCTGGTGACTCACCCTGCCCTCCTAATGCGTGAGGGGGCCGTGTTTTTCCGATAATCTTTTTTGTTTATTTTATTTTATTTTTTATTGTATTTTATTTTTTTCATTTTCCAAAACAATATATAAAAAATAAATGAAAAAAGTAATTGAAAAAACACGGCCCCCTCACGTATTAGGGGGGCGGTATGAGTCAGCAGAACCAAGGACGGGTGTTTTTGATGAATCTAACATGGTTAAAATGGAGTTTGAAGTTACAATGGGTTTGTATAGGAAGGGGGCGTGTCTGATAAAATGAATATCAAATATCTAAATACTGAATCGAGCAACTTAAAAACTGTCTGGGGGGTTCACAAAAGTAGAGTAGACGATAAAATGACCAAAAGTTTTTTTGAAAGTGAAATATCCCTTTAAGTAAAAATTTTGACTTCCTACTCTTCCATTGAAAACTTTAGACCTCATAGCGTTGGGTAGGTAGGACACCTACTGGCTGACGAGTAGCACTGCCTGAAGCTCCTAAGCCTAATAATTCCCCAGGCCAATCAGTCCCTCTTGGTGAGCGGTAGATGTTTGTTCTCCCACACGGGAGAGAGCCAGGTTAAAATCCCAGGTGTTTCACAGTTTCAATTAACCCCTCTTCATCGGGA
This sequence comes from Gymnoscopelus braueri, assembly GCF_963280865.1. Lineage (NCBI taxonomy): Eukaryota > Metazoa > Chordata > Actinopteri > Myctophiformes > Myctophidae > Gymnoscopelus > Gymnoscopelus braueri. The sequence continues at coordinate 60,618,817 of NC_137603.1, forward strand.
AAGAACATAAAACCTACGGATTGTAGCTTTAAATGTATTGAGGATTCTCTTGGATGGTCAGCTGAGCCTAGCAGCAAACTCACGTGTCAGCCAGCACACGTGCGTAATTTAAACACACCCTGAAAATAGCCGATCTGCAAGTTCACAACACATTGCGATTGTGAGCTTGCAGGCTTAAAGCTGCAATCCGTAACTATTTTTGTTAATAAAACGTTATTTGTCCGGGTAGAGCACTCGCCTTTCGACCACAAGGTCATGGGTTCGATCCGGGTGCCGTGGTAAGTACAGTAGCTATCAATTACTAATTATGCTGGGGACCCCCTGGAAACCCTCCCCCAAGGACCCCTGGGGGTCCCCGGACCCCAATTTGAGAACCGCCGCTGTATGGGACTAATTGGTTCCTAACTATAAATCATTGAGCTTGGGGGAACCCCCCTGGAACCCCTTTAAAGGACCCCTGGGCGTCCCCACAGAACCAGTTGCTTTAAAACATGTGGCTTACATTCTCACAGCTCACTGGCCTACAGTATGGATTTACTGACCTCCCTATATTATGACAGTAAGGGAGGCAGCAAGGTTATTATAGTTCACCAAAACTGATAAAATAACAAAAACTACAATTGAAAAAACCTTTTGGTAAACTAAACTAAAGAAAAACTACAAAAAAATTATAAACGATAACTAACTGAAACTGTATTGTGTGTTTACAAAACTAACTAGAACAAACTGAAATTATAGACAAAATGCCCTTAGTTTTAGTTTGTGGATGGTTGGTGGTTCATCTGTAACTGAACACATTTTTAAATAATATATTTTGTTAAGTTTTACACAATACTTACCTTTTCAATCCTGCACCTGACAAATAACCCAAAGTATAAAAAAACTAAAACTAATAAAAACTAAAACTAGCTAAAAAAAAAACGAATTAAAACTCACTAAATTAGGAAAAAACATTCAAAATAACTAAAACTAAACTAAAATGAAAAATCCAAAACTATTATAACCTTGGGAGGCAATTATGCAAGAAAGCCATTGCTTTCAATGAGTACACAAAAAAAGGTAGGAAATACAGTCAGTTTGTATGTTATCAACCAATCAAGCTCTGGGCCTGGGGTCAGTATTCAGTTGGGTGTAAAATATATTAGGCAGCGTTCCTTTGCTGTTTACTCCCACATATGAATATGGAATATGGAAGGATGACGAGCAGGTTGCAGGTGTGTTATACTGTAGATATATTAGAACATAAACCGACTGGAGTCCAATTGTCTACCAGAGTATCGAATTTGTCTCAGCAAGGAGTCACGTCTAGGAATCGGAAGAGTGCCAGTTTGCCCGTAGACATAATATATCGTCTCTGTCGGGTGGAAACCAAATATGTCCAAAACTGTTACTTTTCAGGATTCAAATTCAAAAGCAGCAAAAGTAGCAGATCTGCAAGCTCGAAACGCGTCGCTTCGCGCCGCGTTTCGAGCTTGTAGATCTGCTACTTTTGATGCTTTTGTGTGATGCTGTCGTATGATCAAGCAGGGCGTTAATTTATGAAAAAAACACAAAAGGTTAAAATATTATGGAGATAAGAGGTTTCTGCCCAGACAACAACGGTATTCTCATTATCAGTCGAGAGGAAAAAGTGCCATTTATAATGCCAGCACTGTGTCACAGATAAACATACTGTGTGTGCATCTGTGACCAAGAGACCCTCTTAGGAAAGTTCGTTAAGCATTTCTAATTGGAAACATCTCGTTGTGCGAGTAAATGTGATCGCCAAATTCCTGCATGAAAATGACTGCCTTTGTCAGTCATTACGTTAAAGAACAAGATGCAAAACTCAAGAGACGCTCGAGTGCGTGCAATTGATACTGAGTCACAACACAAACAAGGTACTTGAGGTTTACAACTCTGATGTGATTTAAGTGGACGGAAAATGAAAAGACGTAGGACGACCACAAAATCAAAGCGAGTCAACAAATGAATCCCTGCAGACATCTACCTTAAGTAGAAGCATAATGTCACTGTCAGGGGGAAACCTTGTATGTCCAAAACTGTAAATTTTCAGGACATGGAAAAACCTGTGTTCCAGTGTTGATTTTGACAGCGAATTTTTATTCGTTTTAGTCATAGTCTTTTGAATACATTTCCATTTAGTTTTAGTCATATTTTAGTCATCTGAAATGTTTACATTTTTGTCTAGTTTTAGTCGACTAAATATCATAAGATTTTAGTCGACTAAATTTACAGTTGATTTAGTCGACTAAAGGGTATTTTGGCGGTGCCTTGATGGCGTCGCAATGGCAGATTTTACACTTGGTTGCATGCTGAAAATAGCCGATCTACAAGCTCACAACGCGTCGCAGCGTGTAGCTTTGTTTTCTCAAAAAATGTCCAGAAACTTTTCAAAATGTTTCAAAAAGTAGGGAAAATAGCTGATCTACAAGGTCAGACACTTTGTGAGCTTGTAAATCAGGCTATTTTCTCTATTTTGCATGACACTGTCATTATAACAAAGTATAAAATAAATGAAGCATCGGGTTCATGCAGGGCACGGGAGTCATATACGCCTCAGCTGTAATCAGCTGTCAGTCTGCTGATTGCCTTCAATCAGTCACACTTTTCTGCACACCAATCACAGCTCATTCCCTCAACAAGGCGGTTCGTTTAATATGGCTCCCTCCAACACTCTGATTTTTAATTGCTGCCACACGCTGTTGCTGCTTGCAAAGCTTGCGTTCAGTCCACCACCCCAGCCTCCACCTTATAGTCTTTCTTGCATTACTCAAACGTTTAAACTGAATGTTAAACTGGAATTTGTGTTACATGGCCCTAAAACAAACTCAAATGTTCTATGGCTTTGTCTGCGTGACTCAAGTTAATCTGATCAAATGTCTTGCTATGGGCCAGCTCTTGTATACCTGTTGGGGGGTTTGCGTGCTGTTTAGCAAAATGTATGGAACATCCTAAGAGCAGAGCCATTAATACCAAGTGTAACTGTATTCCATTTGTCGCAACAAATGGTTTAATCTACTTATGATGTGAGTGTTCCTGAATGAATTAACAATTCATGAAAAAAAAAAACATAAAAAGATGGCATATGGATATACAAGGTTTCTGTCCGACAGCAACGATAACAAATGTCAAAAGCCGTCGTCAAAGCTGTCCCAGACCAGAGTCATAGCGAGCCTGTGATATGACTGAGCTCATTCTATTGGTACGTTCTATTCTAAGCTACAGTATACAGGGAAGACCAGTGTCACCACAGTGTGACAATGCCAGGCCACTGACGTCACCAGACTTCACTTGTTCCACTGGCTCCAAAAAGAACCGGGGTCGGAAAAATAAAGATGAAGAAGAGGAGAGAGAGAGAGAGAGAGAGAGAGAGAGAGAGAGAGAGAGAGAGAGAGAGAGAGAGAGAGAGAGAGAGAGAGAGAGAGAGAGAGAGAGAGAGAGAGAGAGAGAGAGAGAGAGAGAGAGAGAGAGAGAGAGAGAGAGCGCACAGTGGGCCTTTGTGAATGAATGTTGATGGTCTTGTACTGTAGATTTAAAGCTGCACTATGTAACTGTCCTCTTCTACCCCTGGATTTGAACCCGGTTTCCTGCGCAAGTGCTGACATTTTAACCATTGAGCTAATAGAGCTGGCCTGCTTGCTCAGGGGATAAATTGAATCTTGACCTTTCAGGTCAAAATCTGTGTCAGATGATCCTGTGTCTATAGGGAAGACATGTCCTTTGACACAATCTAAATGTCTCAATAGAAGAGCAGGGAGACAAAATACAACCACCCCAATGGTATAAGTTATTGTATTAACATACTCTACCATACAGATTGGACAACATTACATTGTATTCATAAAGAAAAGTTGCATAGTGCCTCTTTAACTGTAGTTCAAGAAAATCGGAATCTTAAAAAAAAGAAAAGAAAGATTAGCTCTAGACAAACACACAGACAGACGGACAGACACACAGACCCTCTTATAGACGGCTAGCCTCCTGCAGAGCCACGCCGTAAAATTCAATTCATGTATATTTGAGTACGGCTGCCCGCGCCTATTCAAAGGCTATTCTGGGGGGCGAACAATTGGCGAACAGTCTGTGAAATTAGCCGATCTACAAGCTCAAAGCACTGCTTGTAGATCGGCTATTTTCGGTGAAGAGATCTGGTGTAGAGGGGGGAAAAGGAGGGGGCCTAAGTATAGACCCCTGGGGGACACCGGTCAATGAAGCATAATATAGAGTTTAATGAGTTCAATGTCTTGACAACAAACTGACGGGTGAAAAAATTGCATCAAAAGTGATCAAGAAAGTCAATCAAAGACCAAGAGTTTTGGGCAGGATTTCCTCTTTTGTCAACAAAATAATGAGGGCCTCATTCAATGCCACGTCTCAATGTCACTCAAAACTAAGCTTCAGACCTCCCAAAAACAAACTGATACGACTACTTCTCTGTCTAAAGCCCATGACCCACCTAATCCCAACACACTTTGCTAGTCTGGAATGGCTCGTTGTAGAAGGGTTAAGCAAATATCTCTGGGATTGGTATTTAAGATAGTCAGAGAGGCCTCAGTGCCCTTAATACCCTCATACTGTACCTGTCTAACTACTTCTCCAAAGTGAGTGACACCCACAGGCACCATAGGGGAGCGACCATGATCTGGTACCACTCAAATTTAAAACAAACATTGGAAAATGCTCATTCTACTGCTGTGTCTCTTTTGTACATATAGTGTTTGTATTTGTTGATGACATGTATATTATTGTGTTAATTATGTATGCTATGCTGATGAATTGAATACATACTGTAGATAGGACCACAATGGAAACATTTTTGTTTGATCCTTTTAGCCATAATGTCTTACTGTACCACGTGCTGTTTTACATTTCTGACTAATAAAGTATTCAATCAATCAATCAACGTACAGTGTCTGAAGTGGTGGACGTGTGATCTTGCATATCAACGGGACAGCGATGCTGTCACTCAGGGGGCTTGTTATGTTACATCACCTTTATCTCGGCCAATATCCCGCTCCCACCTCCAGGCCCCCCCCCCCCCCCAGGCCTTGTGAGGCTATACAGCTGATCCTCTGCAGCTGGCCAGCCTGGGCCAGTAGCACGCTGAGGTGAGGTGAGAGGGGGCCAGGGGGGCCTGGGGAGTTCAGGGCAGCTATAGGGGCTGGACTGGCCCCAAGATGAGCTAGCTGCCTGCCTGGGACAGAGTGAGTGAGGGTGGATAAAGGGGTGGAGGGGGGGGGGGTACGCAGTAGAGCCGACCGATGCCAGGATTCTGTGTCCGGCGGCGATCGCAATTACCCCTTATCTATGATTTGACCCATGTTTTGAAAAAAAAGTTTTAAAAAAAATAAAAGAAGAAGATGAAGAAATGATCTATTGAAATCTATCGATCTATTTGAAAAACGTAAAGCTTAAAGGTAGGGTAAGTGATTTTCTTTTAAAATAGCTAAATAGCTCTATATTCTGATAGTACTCATTGCTATAGAGTGTTTGTTCAGTAAAAGAGTCTCCTTGTCTCTCCAGCTCTTTATAAAACAGAAAATACATTTTCGTTTCAGTTTCAGTTTCATTTCCAATTTTATCCAATCAGGATAGAGAACTCAATCAGGATATAGATTAAACAAGTGAAATTGGAAGTGATGACACTAAGAAATGAGCAGACAAAATTGGTTCTTTCTCCTGATTGGCTGAAATTTTGACACCTACCGGAAAATGTATTTTCTGTTTATTAAAGAGCTGGAGAGACGGGGAGACTCCTGTTACTGAACAAACACTCTATAGCAATGATTACTATCAGAATATAGTGCTTTAACATTTTAACAAAATACTTTTCGTTTTAACCCAAAAATATCACTTACCCTACCTTTAACTTTTTTTAAATTAATAAAATGTCCTTTTGTCCAACCTGTATGGTAGAGTATGTTTACACAATATAACTTATACAATCGGGGTGGTTGTATTTTGTCTCCCTGCTCTTCTATTGAGACATTTAGATGGTGTCAAAGGTCATGTCTCACCTACACACAGGACACGAATTCTGACGTAATGGTGTGGTATCTGAAAACCACAGACTTAAAGGTTTCTATTGCTTTTGTAGTTGCCAACAACGCCATATTGCAGATAAGTTTGTTGTCCCAGAGATGAGAATGAATGGTTGTAGAATGAATTTGAGTCATCACTCAGTAAGTGAGGTTTCCTTGCTTCCAGTTTATTCAGACAGTACAGACAGTATAGAACAGCCAACCATCTCCACAGCCCAACGGCCTGGAGTGGCACACACCACAAGCTTATATTTTAGTATGGTATATATAGCACATTCAGAGAAAGGGGAGGCACAGGTATGGGTGTGTCAGACTTCAATGGTTAGACCCCACGCACACAAACAATAGATCACCCTTTTGGTCCCTGATTCAATTTGCACCTGTATGAAGCAGGAAAGGGGGAAGGGGAACACATGCATAGAACCCAGGTAAACAACAAAAGGTTAAGCTAAGTGTATGTACCCCACCCGGTCCAGACCAACCGGCACCTCTCTCTGACTCAATCCACTTCTTCTCTCTGTAGCCTACTGGTACTGTAGACTTGTGAAGTTAAATAATACACAAATATGTATGTTATGTTATCAAATATACTACATTCCCCCCATGAGAGACATGAAACGTCTCTCACAAACATGTATATTTCAAAAGAACCACAAAGAACCGCCCCCCATGAAAAGCGACCGGAACACCAACCAGGAAAAAAAATAAACATTCAGGAAAACTAAAACAGCAAACAACATCACACAGAACAATGCACATACAAAAACCAAGATTACATAGTACAGCGACACGGTGAATTACATCAAATAGACAGAAAACTCAAACACCCCGAGGAAAGGTCCCAAAACCCAGTAAAGTAAGCTCTTTTTGCTCCTGCTTTTTGCTCCTAAGTTAGTACATTTTGGAACATTTCCAGAGGTGTCAACATTTTACAATTATCAACTCCAACCAATCAGCGTGCAGGATCCCTCTGTTAGCCTTTAAACTCCAGGATAAAACATTACACAGCCCCCACCCAGTGGAAGCTGACAGCACACAGTCGAATCACGCCCACCAAGCGATAACACCACCCCCCAAGATCAATGTCCCCCTCGCCCAGTCACCAAAATATACTCAAAGATAGCCTAATACTTATCCCTAAGTTTTACACCGTACCATCAAGCATATATGACAACTACCACGAAAGTGCCCACACGGAAAAAAGAAGGCAGCGTACCCCCCAATGAAACAATAATCCACAAAGTAAACTCACATTAAACACAGGAGACCAGAAAGTAAAAAAATACCCTCGCAACACTTCCCATGGCAGCTATAGCCCCACAGTTTAACCCACGCTCATCACAAAAACATAACCCCAGGTCCCATATGCGCAGTGTCCCGTCCGATAATGTCTCTATTGCAGTCTCCCTCAATGTCATCGTCTCACCCAGCCGTGCTCCAACGCCGTACCCAGATTTTCCAACAGATAGCTGCATGTTTACAACAGAGCGCTCCACTCGCGATCGCTGAAGATGTGTTACCACACTCTTCACGAAGAACCCCATCATCGCAAGTCCTCCGCTCTGCCGGCACCCGCTGTCCTCTCCCCACAACATACCCGCCACGAAGAAATTCGACACACCAATTTCTCCGCTCTGCCGTCTGCACCGCAGCGCGCCCTTCTAGCGATCGCAGAAGATATGTTGAGCAGCCAGATGAGTCGTCCAGCCGTCCTAGATCTGGTCATGAAGTCCTCTCCTTGTAGATTCTCGAAAAGTTGTCGTCATGTCGTCCCGATGTCCCGCCGCACGTTCTTTCGACGCCTGGCTCAGTATCCCTGGAGACTCGCGCCCCCAAAAAAACAAACCAACACGACTGCCGACTTTAACGCCATAATGTGGTATCTGAAAACCACAGACTTAAAGGTTTCTATTGCTTTTGTAGTTGCCAACAACGCCATATTGCAGATAAGTTTGTTGTCCCAGAGATGAGAATGAATGGTTGTAGAATGAATTTGAGTCATCACTCAGTAAGTGAGGTTTCCTTGCTTCCAGTTTATTCAGACAGTACAGACAGTATAGAACAGCCAACCATCTCCACAGCCCAACGGCCTGGAGTGGCACACACCACAAGCTTATATTTTAGTATGGTATATATAGCACATTCAGAGAAAGGGGAGGCACAGGTATGGGTGTGTCAGACTTCAATGGTTAGACCCCACGCACACAAACAATAGATCACCCTTTTGGTCCCTGATTCAATTTGCACCTGTATGAAGCAGGAAAGGGGGAAGGGGAACACATGCATAGAACCCAGGTAAACAACAAAAGGTTAAGCTAAGTGTATGTACCCCACCCGGTCCAGACCAACCGGCACCTCTCTCTGACTCAATCCACTTCTTCTCTCTGTAGCCTACTGGTACTGTAGACTTGTGAAGTTAAATAATACACAAATATGTATGTTATGTTATCAAATATACTACAATGGTCAAGAATCAATTTATCCCCTGAGCAAGCAGACAGGCTCTATTATCTCAATGGGGAAAATGGGAAACATTTCCGGGTTTGCGCAGGAAACCGGGTTCAAATCCGGGGCAGAAGAGGAAAGCTTTAACCGTTTAAGCCCTTTATTCACAACTTTTCAGCTGGCAACACGGTTGTGTTGTGAGTGTGCAGATTGCGTATTTTAAAAACCTTTTTAAAAGATAAGAAGATTTTTTTTTTTTATCTGGACAAATTGACTGCATAATGGTCGATACCAACATCGTACATAAAGTCAAATAGTGGCCCATGTCGTCTCTGTCGGGTGGAAACCTCATATGTCCAAAACTGTTGCTTTTCAGGAAAATAGCAAAAGTAACAGATCTAAAAGCTCGAGCTTGCGGATCTGCTACTTTTGATGCTTTTGCGTAACGCTGTAGTATGATCGAGCAGTGCGTTCATTTACCAAAAAAATAACACAAAATTTTAAAATATGGAGATAAGCGGTTTCTGCCCCGACAGCAGCCGATATATTGGGCCAAACCGGGGAGGTGTATAGTATGGGGGGTGGGGGGGGGGGGGGGCACACACAGGGATGTGAGGGAGGGGAAGGGGATTTGTGCCCTTTCAGCTCGTGCTCGGCTCTTCACGCGCCAGCGAGCACAGTTAACAGATAAGCGCCACCCCACCAGCTTCTGCATAATGACCGGGCTACATCCTCCTAAACTGCATCATCACACCACACCACACCCCCCTCCTCTTAACCCCCCCCCCCTCTCTCTCTCCTCTCTCTACTCTGACGCCCCCTTTCTCTCCTGGCGTCTATACAGATCACTGCCTCTGCACCCCGTTTTTTAAATCAAAGGGGGAGACAGACGCCTGCGAAAGAATTGTTCAACAACACCAGATACAGTAGTAGTACCGCTTCGTATGGTCTCTGAGTCTCTCAGGGCTCTATGCTACGGTAGTGTCTTTTCTGTTTTCTGTTATCGCGCTGCGACGCGTTGTTGTGAGCTTCTCAATCGGCTCTTTTCAGCAAAAGCTTTCCCACAATACGGATGCCGGGGTTTAAGGGGTTAACTGCCAAGAAAGACACACGAGCAACTAAATGAATGAATGTGTGTGTGTGTGTGTGTGTGTGTGTGTGTGTGTGTGTGTGTGTGTGTGTGTGTGTGTGTGTGTGTGTGTGTGTGTGTGTGTGTGTGATAAGAGGTTTCTGACCGACAGCAACGATATGCGAAATTGCCGTCCTAATATTCTTACGTCCTCACGAGTATAGTAATACAAATGTGTGTGTGAGCGGAGGGCACGTGGGGCAGAGGTATGAATGACATGAGTGGGAAGAAGAAGAGGAAGAAGACGAGGGGGAGCAGCTTTGGCGGCACCTGTGACCCCCGCTGTGAGTGAGAAGCAGAGGTGGAAAGTAACATTTAAGTACATTTACTTAAGTACTGTACTTAAGTACAATTTTGAGGCATTTGCACTTTACTTGAGTATTTCCAATTTCCAATACTTTTACTTCTACTCCACTACTAATCTCAAGAGGCAAATATTGTACTTTTACTCCACTACAATTATTTGAAAACCTTAGTTACTAGTTACTTTTCAGATATAAATTATGATATTATGAAACATACATTAACCACTTTAGCCATATTTTATACCTAGGCTATTTGAAAATAGCAGATCTACAAGCTCACAACGCGTCGCATCGCGACGCATTGTGAACTTGTAGATCTGCTATTTTCAAACATTTGAGTACTTTTACTTTTGGTACTTTAAGTACATTTTGATGCCGCCAATACTTTTGTACTTTCACTCAAGTAAATTTTGAATTCTGGACTTTTACTTGTAACAGAGTCTTTCTATATTGCAGTATTGGTACTTTTACTTAAGTAAATCATTTGAGTACTTTTTTCCACCACTGGTGAGAAGCACACCTGAGCAGCACCTGTGGCCACACGATCACAGCCTGGGTCTCTGCATGGGGATGATGGGGGGGAGGGTCTCTCTCTCTGGGGGGGGGGGGGGGGGGGAGCATTAGCACATGACACCTGCACCAGTCAAACACACTGGGGGGGATGCCAGTGTGATGATGTGGGAATTGGCAACGCCACGATAAGCCTTAACCCATTCAGACCGGGAACGCATACTATTGTGTGTCATTTTAGATTTTTTTGCTATAACCATTATTTTATACTTTTGGCTATTCAAAAATAGCAGATCTACAAGCTCATAGCGCGGCACCGATCTGCTATTTTTTGAAAAATCGTGAACATTTTGTGCAAATCTTTGAATATATATATATTTTTAAAGTGAACATTTTTTACTCAAATCTTTTGCTTCTAGGAATTCTACAAATATCTTCTAAATTCTAACTGTTTTTTGAAAAAAGAAACATGTTGCTATAATATCAGTGGTTCTCAAACTTTTTCATGTCAAGGACCCCCAAAATGATTGGCGGAGGACCCCCATCTCAAAATATGTTGTTCCAGGGACCCCCCCAGAAGATTTGAGTTACAAATGTTTGCTTTAAAAATATATATTCAAAGATTTTCACAGCAGATCTACAGCAGAAAATAGCAGATCTACAAGCTCATAGCACGGCACTCGGTGCCGCGCTATGAGCTTGTAGATCTGCTATTTTTGAATAGCCCAAAGAAATCTTAAAATGACGTTCCCGGTCTTACTGGGTTAAGGAACAATTAGAAACAAAGAGATAGAGAGAGAGGAGTATATAGACACTGAACGGGGAGAAGGCAGTGAAAGAGATTGATTCTTTTTTTCTGGTGGTGCACGGGGAAAAAAAGAAGAAAAAAAAGACTGGAGGATTCATCCCGGCGACGCCAAGCGCTTTAAGACCTTTAGGCTATGAAATACTAAGCACAATTTACAATTTGTCTGTTAACCCATTAAGGCCTGAGAGGTTCCGATTCAACGAAATGTCTTCTAAAACAGTTTTCTGAAAAACGTATCATGTTGCTATATCAGTGGTGCTCAAACTTTTTCATGTCAAGGACCTCTAAAATGATATGTATTTGGCCGCGGACCCCAATCTGAAAATATTTTGTTCCAGGGACCCCCAGAAGCAAAGAGTTGTTTGCTTTAAAAAATATATACATATTCAAAGATTTGCACAACGACTTTTCAAAAATAGCAGATCTACAAGCTCTGTGGATCTACTATTTTTTGAATAGCCAAAGTATAAAAATAATGGTTCAAGTGGTTACACAGATGCGTTCCCGGTTTTAATGGGTTAAGCAAATGCATAATTCCATTTCCTGGATATCCATTAAGGCTCTCGAGAGGAAGAAGATTAGCAACCAACGAGAGACGTTTTTTAGAGGATGGAGGAGAAGAGAAGAGAAGAGAGAATAAGAGAGGAGAGAAAAGGAGAGGAGCACCACGTTCAATGCAGCTTATACTGTAGATGCAGGATGTATTGATTACAGTTACTCATTAACCTTGGGTTTAGGCATTGACTACTGTATATAGATCAAGGGTTCCCCAACTTTTCCATGGCAAGGACCACCAAATGTCCATAGCCTCTGGCTTCGGTCCCCTATTGAGACCTGAAGCCCATTCTACATACCGGTATGCCTTCTAAATCCTAACAGTTTTCTGAAAAACCTATGTTGCTATATATTGTTGGTTGTTGCTGTCAGGGCAGAAATCTCCTATCTCTATATTGTAACTTTTTGTGTTTTTTCATAAATTAACGCCCTACTTGATTATACTACAGCGTCACACAAAAGCATCAAAAAGAGTAGATCTAAAAGCTCGAAATGCGGCGCAAAGCGACGTGTTTTGAGCTTGTAGATCTGCTCTTTTTGCCTGTTTTTGAATTTGGATCCTGAAAAGTAACAGTTTTGGACACATAACAGACAGAGACGATGCATAGCTCAAATCTAAAATGACAAACGCTTTCCCTGTTTTATGGGTGAATCATGTTAAACATGACCTTGTGATCCCTGACGTACACAACCTATGTCACTTATCCTGAGACACTGAATTTTACATATGTTTTTATTTAAAATGTATTCATTGCACTGAATTAGATCACTACAAGGCTATCTTCGTGGGCAAATAATAGGTCATTGTTAGCAAGACAATAACCACAGCGAATGAATTGTGTATCCATGGCAATGGATGTCATTTGAAGGAAACGCGGGGCAACCTTATGAGATTAGAATGAACTCGTCAGTCAAATGCTGATGGCTCGAGGCAGATGCAATCTATTAGCCTGTTAGGGGAGCAGTCAATCTATGGCCTCTTTTCCCCCATTGTGATCGCTGGTGTTGTTAAGGGAACAGCCAGTACAGTATGTATAGTATGCCCACTTTAACCTCAGCCCCAGAGGCTTGACTCAAAGTCCCACCAAGCACTGACTCCGCTCCTTAAGGGTATGTTCACACCTCTAGTTGGGGCTTCCTATACCATCAAGGTTACAATTTACTTCACTTCCAATTAATAAGATGTGTATGACAAGCTGATCCATTAGAAAACTGTTAGAATACAAGAGTTAACCAGATATATATATTTAATATATATATTTCTTAAGCAAATATTTGTTACTCAAATCTTTGGAACAAGATGTTTGAGACGGGGGTCCGCCCCCAGCTAATTGAACCCTGCTCTTAACCAATATATTTCTGGACCACTGAATGGGTCTTTGTATAGACTATAGTCTTTATATACACTTAAAGAGAATAGGCCATGGTAGCACACATGCACAGCATATTAACATAATTGTTTAAGAGTGGAAAAAGTTGTTCATTTGTTTAATGAAAATCAGCAAATGCCAACTGTCCAACTTAACCCATTAAGACCGGGAACGCATCCGTGTCATTTTCAGATTTCTTTGGCTATTCCAAAATAGCAGATATGCAAATCTTTGAATATAATATACTGTATATATTATAAAGCGAACATTTTTCACTCAAATCTTTGCTTCTGGGGATTCTACAAATGTCTTCTAAATCCTTAAAGTAAAAAAAAAAAACGTATGTTGCTATATCAGTGGTTCTCAAACTTATTTCATGTCAAGGACCACCCAAAATGATATGTATTTGTCCGCGGACCCCCCCATGGACATCTCAAAATATTTTGTTCCAGGGACCCCAGAAGCAAAGATTGGAGTTAAAAATGTGCATTTTAATGTAAAATGGTCACGATTTAAAAAAAATAGCAGATCCAGAAGCTTGTAGATCTGCTATTTTTTTATAGCCAAAGAAATCTTAAAATGACACAGATGCGTTCCTGGTCTTAAAGGGTTAACAACTGCATATTATCTTCTCAAACTCAGAAACTCAGGATGTGTTGTTACAGTGAATGATGTCACAGTTTCCTTTTCCACTTGCACTGGGGCACAACGCTCATTCAACAGCCGTGCTGAGTGCACAGCATAACAGCTTTCATTTACCTAATGACTGAATACATTAAACGTGTCTCAATTGTGTACTTTTATACCATTTGATTGAATGCACACCTGCACTCTGCCACCTAACTATCGGGCATCGTTAACAGTCAAGTTACTTGAAGCAGTGGTTCTCAACCTGTGGGTCGGGACCGATTTGGGGGGTCCCCAAATGACAGTGAAGTGACAATTTAAGGACTTTTAAGACCTTTTTAATACCTAAAAAACTAAAGATAGAAAGAAAAGAAAAAGACCATTACTGCATCAACAATAATCAACAAACTATACTATTAGAAATTGTCAAATATTGGCCAAATTGTCAAATAATATAAGAAAGAGGCAAAAAAGCAGAGGAAAAATAACCGATTTACAAGCTCACAACGCCTCGCAACGCAAACATTTTCCATAAATTATAGTATAGATAATTATTACAGTATATTGTTGACACTTTACTAAATAGTGTACAATTAACACATTGAATGCCAATCGCGTAGATCTACGCGAACCTATTTAAAGCCGCAGCGTGCCAATCGCGTAGATCTACGCGAACCGCCGGTTCGCGTTGATATCACCAAAAGTGCACTTTCGGAATTTTTTGATCCATTTCCGGTTCCGGTTTGACCACCGGAAACAGAATTATTTGGGATCCGGTTTTGCCGATCCCGTCGGCCCTCGTTCTAATGACGAAACTGAAACTCAATTTTCTCCTTGTAGTTTTTTCTCCTCGCATATCACTGTTTAACGTAAACCCTTCTAACTACAACAATGGAGCTCCGTTTGACACGTGGTTTTCACTGGTAGATTCAGTGAGATGTCGCCGATGTATACAAACAGTGCACAGGATTTTAACAAGGTCTATGGCGACGTGAAAAAAACAAAAAAACAACAATAACACGTTGGCACTGGTGAGTACATTATGAGATTAACGTCTGGCATGGAATGTGTTAATGAAAGGAGAGGACAAACTCTTGTAAACAGCTCTTCGAAACTGATCTTAAAGGAGTAGTTCACCCAAAACATGACTTATTTTCTTTCGTTTTTGTCGCATTCCTGAGCCAATAATTCGATGACCGGGTGGCTGGTCAGTAAGAGACTCAATTGAGTCTCCTAGTAGTCAACAGTAGGAGACTCAATTGAGACTCAATTGAGTCTCAATTGAGTCTCCTACCTCCTACGAGAGACTCCGCTGTTCATCAAATTATTGGCTCAGGAATGCGTCAAAAACTAAAAGAATCTCCATGAATTCAAGGCTTCATGGGGTGTGTGTAATTGATAGAAAATAAGTCATTTTTTGGGTGCACTATTCCTTTAAACTCAACATTCACAGCTTTGTTCTACTGATGGCTAGAAACAAATTGCATCTTTTAGTGGGGGCGGAATAGAGCAAATAAAAGAGAGAAAGCCAAGAGAAACCATGCACGGAAATATGAAGACGACCATAAGGAGAAACATTCTAAGGAGCATACAGACACATGCCCACACAGATGTGCTTGTGTACACACGTCCAATTACACATTGGAGAGAGAGAGAGCGGAGCTCTCATTTTGAAGCTCATCTTCTGTGCTAATTGCTCACGTTGCTTGAAATCACGATCATCCCCCACTGGGCTTTCCTTCAGCTAACCTACGCCGCATGAAGACATAAAGATACAGCCCAGCAGGTCATCCGATCAGACCGTTCCTTGTCCTCGCTGTGGGTGGGCCCATCGAAAAGCACATAGCCAACCTTTCATTACGAGAGCTGCGTGCTACCACACCAGGTCTAGCGGTTCGAGAAACCAGAGCCACAAATGACGTTTAGTGACTTATTTACAGTGGTAGTACTCAGATATTTTACTTAAGTAAAAATAGCAATACCACAATGTAGAAATACTAAAATGTTTAAAAATAGCATATCTATAGTGTACTTGGACCCCTCAAATCTCTCCATCAAAAATAGCAGATCTACAACCTCACAACACGTCATGTTGCGATGCATTGTGAGCTTGTAGATCTGCTATTTCTGCCAAATGTTCACCTATTTTTGTTGAATGTTCACTTACTGTATTACAACATGCAGAGAATAGATACAATAGGGTTCATGTGGTTATAGAAAACAGGAGGCTATGTGATAAAAAAAAGAAGGGGGAGTTAACAACTTTAGCTTCAGCAAATCCAAAAATGTAGCCCTCTGCCACAGAATTATTCTGTTTATATTAGTGAACATTTCCCACTGTCTTGCCAGAACCAAGAATGGCACAACAGAACATTAAGGAGCAAAATGCATTGCATGGGCCCGGGCCGCTGGCGTAGCGGTTCGGGCACCGAGGCTGCAATGCGGGTTTGAATCCCGATCCCGACGACCTTTGCTGCGTGTCACTCCCCATCTCTCCCTCCCCATTTCCTGTCAGCCTACTGTCCTATCAATAAAGGCATAAAAGCCCCAAAAAATAATCTTAAAAACAAAAAAAGCATTGCATGAAAACCTATAAGGTTGAAACGTTGCGCCATTAACACATTCCACGCCAGAGTTTAATATCATAATGTACTCACCAGTGCCAGCGATTTATTGTTGTTTTTTAGTTTTTTTCACGTCGCCACAGACCTCGCTAAATACCTTAAGATCGCGTGTTAAACTGTTTGTAGACACACAGGGTAGCTGTGTGAGTGGCCCAGAGAAGACCGTTTCAATCGGCGATCGTCCATTTTGAAGTTGTCGCGGTTTATGTTAAACAGCGATCAGCGAGGAGAAAAACAACAACCGAGATAATGGCAGATTAGGGGAAGATTTAGAGCGGAGGCGGGTGGTAACGAAAATCTCCGGATACGGATATCTCCATATCCGGGTGTGCTACAATGAAATGTGTCACTGCGAGGGAGGCCTACAATGAAATGTGAACCTGCGAGAAAAAAAAAGACCACTTCGTGTAGATCTACGCGACTGGCACGCTGTGCAGTTATTTAGGTTCGCGTAGATCTACGCGATTGGCACGCAATGTGTTAAACCGCCATTAAAGCCATTAACCTTCTTCTCCTTGATATTTGCCTTGATGTCCAGCACCTGGCCTAAATACAGGTACAAGACGTGCACACAATCTCCTCTGTGAACAACAGAACATTAACGCATAAAACGACCACGCTGATCATGGAAAGTATTGCAATATTCCTCTCAGATCTTGGGAAATTATCTTCGGTTCGACTGGGAGAAACATCTTGGCAGCTGCCGAGACGTTTTCAATGAATGCGGTGAAATTCTATTACATTGCCGTGAGGAACGGAGCCACGGTGCACAGTGAGTGAGCAACACCAGTGTAATGACTGAAACCCCATGGACAGATGACTGGCTTGTTCGGTGCAACGGCTCTGAAAACTGTGTAATGTCTGGAATATCAATAAGAGACTATAAACTCATTCTGACCACTAATGCTCAGGGTTCGATTTGCTCTGTGGGGGGGATCCATGCCTCTGCCATTTTTTATGGCCAGTGGGGATATGTTTTATCCCTGCTTCTGGTCAGACGGAATTAAATACATGCGTTATCTTCTGGGAAATGTAGACTGATATTGTGATATCATATTTATGTTTGATAATGTCAAAATGCGATGCAATTTAATTAAGAATGTATGTTAAGAAAATGTCCCCCGACCCCCACCACTTTTTTTCTTTCTTTTTTCAAACACTGCATAAACCTCTTATCTCATATTTTAAACTTGTGTTTTTTCATAAATTAACGTCCTACTTGATCATACTACAGCGTCACACAAAAGCATCTAAAGTAGCAGATCTGCAAGCTTGAAACGCTTTTTTTTTTATTAGAATTTTTGGACAGTTTTGGACATATGAGGTTTCCACCCGACAGAGACAGATATGCAAGCCCAGTCCTTTACTACTGGAGTTTTTGCTTGGACACACATTGGAGTTACAGTTACCTTTCAATAACACTGTATGAATTCCCCTGTTTTATACTTTGGCTATTCGGAAATAGATGATCTACAAGCTCAAAACGCGTCGCGTCTTCAGCTTGTAGATCAACTATTTTTAAATATTTCAAATGTTTTCCAAACATTTACATAAATTTTTTTTTTAACACAATTGTGAAAAGTTTTGGAATTTTTTGTTTTGTTTTGGGAAAACATTGAAATGTTTGCCTATAATCACATGGGCAGAATTGGGTCACCTGGGTTAATGCGGTTAATACGGTCCTCACTTGTATTTCTGCTCAAAACCGCACAAGTCAATTTCCCTTGAATATGAACTTGGCACGTTCTTCTCATTCTGAGTGACTCACTGTTCATATATTACTGTATGTGTTCACACACTCACAATACACAGGAAACCTCATTTGTCATTTACTGTAACAAGGCGTTTGAAAAACATCATCAGCTTCATTTGGATCTCGCTGATAAGTTTTGCTTCTGTTAAAATGTATTTAGCCTAGTTGAAGAAACGCCACCGCGCCATTGTTTGGATGTATGTGTGTACCGCGTATGTGTGTGTGTTTGCAAAAAGCCACTTGGGGGTTACTTTAGGTCAGCTATTGTGTATGAAAATGAATTTGTTTAAAACCATTAGTGAATAACAGATGGCCGCCAATGGGGTGTTTATTTTACGATATTTAAATAGTGGTGCGGGCGACATCCAAAGCGTGCTACAGACTACAGTACATGACTTGAATAATGCAGTTTGTTAGCGTATAGGGTCAGCTTGGGTTTTTATTATACGTGGAATTTATTTTTTTACTGCTTGGGAAGAAAGATGGTGTCAACACGGCCGTGCGAGCTGATTTACAGTGGCCTTTTTGTGATACAAAAACGCCACAGCCGTGTTACACTGTATCCCTTTCCCCCCCGTGATCAATCATGTCTCCTTGAGTGATGTAAACGAGAATAATTTAAGACGGGTCCCTCCTCCCTCATGGCATGGCTTTATCCTCGTCCCACGAGGAAAATGTGTGGGCTGGGGAGGGGAGGGGGACGGGGGGGACGCAGAATGGGGGGATTTGAGTGAGCGCCGGGGCAGCCATTGACTGCATAGTGATAACACGCTTCTCTCCGGGGGCCAGCCAGCTCCCCTTGTCAGAACGGGCAATGGATCAGCTGGTCTGAGCTTCCAACGTTGCATCTAAACTGACTCCCCCCAACCCCCCCCCCCCCCCCCCCACACACACACACACACACACAGACACACACACACACACACACACACACACACACACACACACACACACACACACACACACACACACACACACACACACACACACACACACACACACACACACACACACACACACACACACACACACACACACACACACACACACACACACACACACACACCACAGCGCTCCAATCCTCTTAGCGAGCCACACATCATCCACGGCACGCTGCCCTTGCATCGAGGGCTTCACAGGTGGCTGCCATAATGATAGTGCTTATTATATGCGACTACAAACAAACTTTCTCACTCTCAGCCGTGTGAAACGCTCTCTGACTCAACCCGCCTCTTAACCACATGAATCCTAGCATCCCTATTCGAACGTTTGGTGGAAATAGCCTGTAGATTGGCTATTTTTCAGCAAAGGGATTTGGTGCAGAGGGGGGGGGGGGGGAGAAGTGGACCTAAGTACAGAACCCTGTGGTACCCCGGTATATAAGTATATAAGGTTTAAATGGTGAACATGCTGTATGCTGTGAGATGGATGAACCATCTACTGACATATCGTTGCTGTCGGAAAGAAACCTCTTATCTCCATATTCTAACGATTTGTGTTTCTTTATAAATTAACGCCCTACTTGATCATACTACAGCGTCACACAAAAGCATCAAAAGTAGCAGATCTGCAAGCTTGATACGCGGCGCG
Organism: Gymnoscopelus braueri; assembly: GCF_963280865.1. Classification (NCBI taxonomy): domain Eukaryota; kingdom Metazoa; phylum Chordata; class Actinopteri; order Myctophiformes; family Myctophidae; genus Gymnoscopelus; species Gymnoscopelus braueri. The sequence goes on from NC_137603.1 coordinate 60,638,577, forward strand.
AAGCGACGCTGTAGTATGATTAGTAGGGCAGTGGTTCTCAACCAGTGGTCCGGGGACCACCACTGGTCCTCGAAGGGGGTTCCAGGTGGTCCCCAGCTAAATGATGGAGAGTTGGTAACCAAATGGACCCTTATAGATCTTTAACTCTTGAGAGGGTAACATGAAACCAAATGGACCCTTACCGGTCCATTTGGTTTCATTTTACGCTCTCAAGAGTTACATTATTATTAAACATCTGCATTACTTAATTAAATAATTGTTATTTTGATCAACGTTTGCCTGTTATGCTATGGTACCAACATCAATACATCATGGAATTGTGGACAAAATCTTATCCACGATAACAAAATATTCTAAGTTTTGGGACTGAGAGTCAAAAATCTCATCAAATGGTGGTTCCGCGGCTCAAATGCCGAAATAAATATACCTTGATATGAAAAGGGTTGAAAACCACTGAAGTAGGGGATTAATTTATGAAAAAACAAAAAAAAGTAAAAAATATGGAGATAATAAGTTTCTACCCGACAGCAACGATATGTTAGATTAGAATGGATATTAAACAGGTTTACTTAAATATAAAAAAAACACAGCATTACTAAAACTGACGCCTAAAAACTCTCCCCCCAAAGTGCTGAGGTCGTTGTGTTCTACCAGCAACCTAAAAACAGTCCCAAAGAAGTGAAGCCTTGTTCTGCTGAAAGCATCCTACAAAGACAACACATTGTTCCCGTTTCAGCAGCACCCATCTGTAAACTAATGATGTGCATGGCAACCAGTCTCCAGGGGCCGTCTCACAATGAACTGAGATGCACTTGGCCATAAAACTGTCAAGTGCCTTACACACCACAATGGCTGCAGGCCAAAAGGGTGGATAATATATAGTTTAAATTGTCGTAAATAAGAGTTATCATTCATCTAATTATAACACGCTAATGTCTTGTCTTTTCGGTGATCTGTATCCTTATCTCCGGTTCACCTGCCTGAATCCAGTGGTGGAAAAAGTACTCACATTTTGTGCTCAAGTAAAAGTATCAATATTGCATTATAGAAACACTCTGTTACAAGTAAATGTCCGGAATTCAAAATGTACTTGAGTAAAAGTCCAAAGGTATTAGCATCGCAATGTACTTAAAGTACCAAAAGCAAAAGTACTCATCATGCAGAATGTCCCATTTCAAGTTTTCAATTGTATAAAGATCTTCTTGAAAATAGCCGATCTACAAGCTCACAATGCGTCGCATTGCTGGCGACTCATTGTGAGCTTAGATCGGCTATTTTCAAATGGCCGAAATGTATATAGGGCTGAAGTGGTTACTGTATGTTTTGTAATAATAATCAAAATCTACAAAGTAACTAGTAACTAAAGTTTTCGAATAATTGTAGTGGAGTAAAAGCACAATATTTGCCTCTGGGAGGTAGTGGAGTAGAAGTAAAAGTATTGGAAATTTGAAACACTCAAGTAAAAATACCTCAAAATTTTACATAAGTACAGTACTTGAGTACATGTACTTAGTTACTTTACACCACTGCCCGAATCAGAGCCGGGCTTCACATTTCATTCTGAAAAACACGTCTGTATGCTCGTATACCTGCAAGACAGGGCAAACTAAAGGTTGATTTGACACGTCTCGTCAACGAGCCCCGACACCAAAGAAACAGACAAACAAAACACCACACCACCCCAAGGCCACCTCACTACTATACTGGAAGTTGCCAGTGGCTTTCTTCTTCAGTGAATAGAAGACAGCTTTTTTTTATGATGGAAAGCTATACTGATGGAGTGACTCTACCCTAGGGGAGGGTCAGCCGTCTCCCCCCCACACACACACACACACCTCATCACACACACACACACACACACACACACACACACACACACACACACACACACACACACACACACACACACACACACACACACACACACACACACACACACACACACACACACACACACACACACACACACATAGACAGCAGTGGTGTAAAGTAACTAAGTACATTTACTCAAGTACTGTACTTAAGTACAATTTTGAGGTGGTTTTACTTTACTGGAGTATTTCCAATTTCAGAGGCAAATATTGTACTTTTACTCCACTACAATTATTTGAAAACTTTAGTTACTAGTTACTTTGCAGATATAAATGATTACATTATAAAACATACATTGACCACTTTAGCCCTATTTTATATCTAGGCTATTTGAAAATAGACGATCTACAAGCTCACAACGCGTCGCAACGCGCTGTGAGCTTGTAGATCTGCTATTTTCAAACATTTTAGTACTTTTACTTTTGGTACTTTAAGTACATTTTGATACCAATAGTTTCATACTTTTACTGAAGTAAATTTTTTATTCCGGACTATTACTTGTAACAGAGTATTTCTACAGTGCATTATTGATACTTTTACTTATAAGTAAGAAATGTGAGTACTCTTTCCACCACTGACAGACACACACACACTGAGAGAGTGAGAGAGAGAGAGTGAGAGTCCCAAAATTGTCTTTCCGCTTACCAGAGGGCGTGTGTGTGTGTGTGTGTGTGTGTGTGTGTGTGTGTGTGTGTGTGTGTGTGTGTGTGTGTGTGTGTGTGTGTGTGTGTGTGTGTGTGTGTGTGGTGTGAGATGGCGAGGAGGAGCACCTACTTACCCATTATGCCGGAGTTCATGAAAGGTGTCGGGGACAATCCTTCGTGGGACACTAATCGACTGTCACTCAAGTGATCAGCGTAATGAGGGCTGTCTGCCAAACCCTGGGGGACAGAAATCACAGTATCAAGCACGTCACCAGGACACCTCACTAATTGAGTGCTATGACACTCCTCTAATTGGTGAACTGGCTGAACCGTCCCGGCATATAACGGTATAAGAAGAAAGATTAACCCATTCAGACCGGGGACGCATCTGTGTCATTTTAAGATTTCTTTGGGCTATTAGCAGATCTACAAGCTCATTAGCAGATCTACAAGCTCATATGAGCTTGTAGATCTGCTATTTTTGAAAATACGTGAAAAACGTGTGCAAATCTTTGAAATATATATGTTTTTTAAAGCGAACGTTTTTAACTCAAATCTTTGCTTCTGGGGGATTCTACAAATGTCTTCTCAATCCTAACAGTTTTTATTTTATTTTATTATGTTGCTATAATATCACTGGTTCTCAAACTTTTTTCATGTCAAGATGTCATGATTTAAAAAAGGAAAATAGCAGATCTACAAGCTCACAGCGCGGCACTCGGTGCCGCGCTGTGAGCTTGTAGATCTGCTATTTTTTTATAGCCAAAGTATAAAATAATGGTTAAAGTGGTTACACACGGATGCGTTCCCAGCTTTAATGGGTTAAGGGAATGGTTCCATACTGACTATCTAATGACTGCACTTAAATGATACAGCGCTACTTGAACCAACATTTTGAAAGGAGATTATTCTGAGATGAGGGAATGAACCCATTAATTGAGACGAAGGTTCTATGTCCTCCCGGTGGGGGCTCCTCACTGGTAGGTGAGTCAGTAGGATACAACGGCAGTGACAACACACAAATGGGTGTGGGGAGGAATTAATTGGCATAACGACTAAATTGGGGAGAAAAATGGGTAAAAAACACACAAAAACGTTTTTGTTTATTTAGTTGTTTGTTTTTAACTCACTGAGTGCCAGAATTATTTCTGGCTATGTTGTCCCAGTGCCAGAGATTTTTTCAAAGTAAAAAAAGTGCTTAGGAAGCGAGATACAGCCTTTTTCAGTTAAACAAGGAGTGGATGGAGCTGCAAATCTTCAGATAATGATATCTTGGGTTCTGAACGTTTTTTTTGTTTTGTGAAACACATCAATGGCACTCAATGAGTTAATTAAAGATTTTAGCTTATAATGACATGTCCAAAAATAGGGACTAATAAGATTGTCTCCATGTTTTCATCGGTAAGAGTAATGATCAGTAAGGCGTCCCTCTGTATAGCCCAGATAGCTAATCTAAAGCACCACAGACTGTCCTCCTCGTGTTGACGTACTCGAGCAGACATCAAAACTACAGCCATGCTCCCCTCTGCCACTAGGGACCGCTAGGGGCAAAAGCCTTGAGAATGGCTCAAGCACCACCAAGCCTTCACAGTGCATTCTGGGTACTGTAGGATCAGGCAGTGAAACATCTTGTTCAGGACAAAAACATATTTTTTTTCTGTTTATTTGACTTTTTTTTTCATGACTTATTGGTGTTTTATAATTGGTGAATTTGGGGACGAAAAGAAAATCTATCAAGGCTACATAAACATCCATATACGTGACATTTCCTAAAAAAACCATGCAAGGCACAGGCACTAGTGACTGAAGTGAATAAGCAATGACATCATCATGGTTTAACATCATTTCTCCTGCTCATCGAACCATCCCGACAATCACCACCTGTATGCAGTGAATTAAGCCACCAGACAGAGATGGCTGCCATTAGTACGGATACTTCACCATAAGATGATGCATAAAGCCTGGGGGGCGCATGAGCCTAATGCCGGATTTATACTTTGGAGACACGGGGCAAAAAAAAGCCGATCTGCAAGCTCACACGCTGTGAGCTTGCAGATCGGCTTTTTCCGGGCCATACGACCCAAGTATGAACCGGCCTTTAAGCCATGCGTATCTAAGTAGGTAAGAGCATGCATTTAAAAGGTTAAAGGTGTGTGTGCGCGTGTGTGCGCGTGTGTGTGTGTGTGTGTGTGTGTGTGTGTGTGTGTGTGTGTGTGTGTGTGTGTGTGTGTGTGTGTGTGTGTGTGTGTGTGTGTGTGTGTGTGTGTGTGTGTGTGTGTGTGTGCGTGCGTGCGTGCGTGCGTGCGTGCGTGTGTGTGTGTGTGTGTTTTGTCTACTCCCTCCTGTTGTGACTGACTGACAGTGTGACTCAGTTCTTGTTGTCCTATAGTCTAGTCTTCTTTGTCTTGTCCCGTGTTTTTCTCTTGTCTCTTTCATTTCTCGCTCTGAGGACCGGGCCCCGGGGCCAGCGTAATAACTGGATGTGTGACTGAGCAAACTACAAATCCTGAGCCTAGGAACCTATGATGGTGCTACAGTGTAGAGACAACTTAACGCATCTGTGTCACTTTAGATTTCTTTGGCTATTCAAAAATAGTAGATCTACAAGCTCATAGAGTGCCGCGCTATGAGCTTGTAGATCTGCTATTTTTGGGGGAAAAAATCGTGAAAATGTGTGCAAATCTTTTAATACATATACATTTATAACTCAAATCTTTGCTTCTGGGGGTCCCTGGAACAATATATTTTGAGATGGGGGTCCGCGGACAAATACAGTACATTTCATGTTGGTGGTCCTTGACAGGAAAAAAGTTTGAGAACCACTGATATTATAAACAAGTTTTTTTTCAGAAAAAACTGTTAGGATTTAGAAGACACTTGTAGAATCCCCCAGAAGCAAAGATTTGAGTTACAAATGTTCGCTTTAAAAAATATATACATACAATTTTCACAATTTCCCCCCTTAAAATTGCAGATCTACAAGCTTGTAGCGTATATATCTGCTATTTTTGAATAGCCCAAAGTATAAAATTATGGTTATAGCTGAAAGATTATCTAAAATGACACGTGCGTTCCCGGATTGAATGGGTTAAAGGTGATTTGCTGCTGAGGACCTGCTGCCACCAAACTATGAATCTCTCAAGAACAGATTCTGCTCTCCGCTTGAATCTGTCGGGGGGGGTTCGTCATATCGCGTACTCACTGGCCTACAAGTGGGCGTGCCTTCAGATCAGGAAGCAGGCCGCGCTTTACCCAATCAAATGTAGTGGGCGGGATTTACGTGTCCGCCGATCCTTCCCCACTAGGAACAAACCGAAACTAATTTAACAATAGCGTCCTCGGAGCAGACAAAGATATTCACATTTTAACTTGCTCTTTCATCATAGAAACAAGTGGGCTTATAACCAAAACGATCCATGTTCTCTGGGAGAAGTGGTGTTAGTGTTCCGTGTATAAATATTGTTAGTGGGAATGAAAACATAGTCGCACCACCGGAAGTGAAAGGCTGAAGGCAGACCAAAACCCCGGTTTCCTTGCGTACGTGTGCTACGTCGACTTCCTCCCAGAGCCAAGTGAGATAGTAAAAAACAGCAGAGGGCGCTATTTTTCCTTTTCATTTGGCGATGGGTTCCCAGATTGCCAAACTATTGACCTCTGTCATTATAGAGAGTGGACCTCTGGTCTGGTAGTCTCTATTGACCTCTGTCATTATAGAGAGTGGACCTCTGGTCTGGTAGTCTCTATTGACCTCTGTCATTATAGAGAGTGGACCTCTGGTCTGGTAGTCTCTTAAGCAGGTCCCTATGTTGACTGAAACGTGAAAATTCTACTAAGTCATTTCCATGCAACCATGTTGAAGATTCTTGAAATGTAATTGCGTCTCTCTTCTATGTAATCTAATTTAGAATTCACCATTAAAACTTTCATAGGGACCGTTACATCACAGAACTACGTTTGGCTGTTTTTTAAATTTACGGTTTATTTACCATCTCATGACAAATATGTAATAAATAAAAAAAAATTGTTGTTTGATAGAAAGGAAGAAACAGATGGAAGCTGCCCCTTCATCCTCCCAAGGTACCTGCGGATTCAAAAAAATTGTCTTTTCTCCCCCTGTGGCTTAACAGGCTTCCTTTTCATGACACTTATCAGCTTCTAGGGGCTTAGGTCTAAATATCGGTCACAGTATGGTTTTGGAGAACTCGGGGTCCTCATGCAATAAAAGATACTCTGTCGCCGTGCTAATCCCAGAGCCCTGCGAAAATCCCCCATCATGCTCCAGTCACAAAAAAAAAGCATCTCCCCAAACTACATTAACCCTTTAAGACCGGGAACGCATCTGTGTCACTTTAGGTTTCTTTGGCTATTCGAAAATAGCAGATCTGCAGCTCATAGCGGGGCACTGGGTGCCGCGCTATGAGCTTGTAGATCTGCTATTTTTTAAACATCTTGAAAATGTTTGAATATATACATTTTTGAATATATATATATTTTTTAAAGCGAACATTTGTAACTCAAATCATTGCTTCTGGGGGGGGGGGGGGGGGGTCCCTGGAACAGCATATTTTGAGATGGGGGGGTCCAAATACATACAGATTTTAGCTGCAAATGTCCGCTTAAAAAAATACATTCAAATACATGCAAAATAAAATCACTTTTTTTTTAAGAATAGCAGATCTACAAGCTCATAGCGCGGCACTCGGTGCTTGTATATCTGCTATTTTTGAATAGCCAAAGGAATCTAAAATGACACCGATGCGTTCCCGGTCTTAAAGGGTTAAAAGCCTGATTTATACTTAAGTTGACGCGCCCGGTAGTCGCGCGTCGAAAATAGCCGATCTACAAGCACACGATGCGTCGCGGATGCGACGCGTCGTGTGCTTGTAGATCGGCTATTTTCAACGCGCAACACGGTTTAAATCAGGCATAAACTCCCACCCAGAGGGACCAGGTGGGCTTGCATTTCTATAGAGCTATTTTTCTCCAAACTCATACCCTTTGCATTCAACATACAGTAAGAGAGAGAGAGAGAGAGAGAGAAAAAAAACATCAGAAATCTTATTATCCATCTTCTTTTTTTTGTGAGCGAGGGGGGCGATGATGGAGTAATTTCAAAGGCGCTGGAGTGTTGTGCCGTGTCGAGGGAATCCTCAGAGATTCCCTATTGTGTTGCTGCCAGGGCCGCGCACGCCGTTAACCCTTTAAGACCGGGAACGCATCTGTGTGTCATTTTAAGATTTGAACCACTTTTACCATTATTTTATACTTTGGCTAGCGAGTGCCGCGCTACGAGCTTGTAGATCTGCTATTTTTGAAAAATCGTAAAAATGTGTGAAAATCTTTGAATATATATTCTGTTCAAGCAAACATTTGTACTCAAATATTTGCTTCTGGGGGGTTCCCTGGAATTAAATATTTTGAGATGGGGGTCCGCGGCCAAATAATACATACAATTTTGGGTGGTCCTTGACATGACAAAGTTTACCAGAACCACTGATATCACAGCAACATAAGTGTTTCAGAAACACTGTTAGGATTTAGAAGGCATTTTGTGGAATCGGCCTCAGGTCTTAATGGGTTAATCACACCGCCAACAGGCTCAATAATAACAACAGACCTCTGCGAGATGCTCTGGCAAGCAAGCACACACACACACACACGCGTGCGCATAATCGCACACAGACACACACACACACACACACACACACACACACACACACACACACGCCAAAAAAAAAAAAGAAGGTACCACCTCCTTCTCTTCCATGGAAACTCAACCAGGAGAGCATTTCCACAGACTAACATTAAAGCAACAAAAAAAAAAGACACTTTGCTGAGAGGTTGTTTGGGTTGTGTTGTACTGCAGTTAGTTACCTTGCCATGATGTAACTTCCTGTCGATTTTCCTATTTGAATTAGGGTGGTGATGATGGTGAAGATCCGGACTGGATCCGTCGTGGATCTGGATGCGGATCTTTGAAATGGCAAAATCAACAGGAAGTTTTGACATCTTCACAAACATTGAAATGAAATAAACACAAAGCAATGCTATGTGGAGTTTTGGTAATATTACACATAATACAGAAGCCATTTGGTTTGCATTCATTTATGTGCTAAAAGAGTGACGTTTGAGACCTGTCTCACGCTGCAATCTTAAGACAATGAGGAGACTGTTTTGGATTATCGATTTCTAATCGACTATTGAAGATATCTCACCAATATTTGGTGTAACATCATGACTGGGTAAATACTCATCCCAAACCTCTACCAAAGTGTTATTTTTGCTTTAACAAAATAGCACTAAGTGCAGCATAACATTATTTGTCTATGTTTTTTTCTCTGATATTTTCTTCCTGGGTGATGATGATAATCTGCTCCCACAAAGCCAGTAAAAGGCCATGTGAGGTTGGGAGGGGAAGAGGGGGAAGAGATCCAGCCCTGATAAGGGGATAATGGTCAATGCGGGCTCACAGTCATCATCACAGTGCACCAGCACCTCTGGGACCATTATGCCTGATATTGTTGCTGTCGGGCAGAAACCTCTTATCTCCGTATTTTAACCGTTTGTGTTTTTTCGTAAATTAACGCCCTACTTTGCGCCGCGTTTCGAGCTTGTAGATCTGCTACTTTTGATGCTTTTGAATTTGAATCCTGAAAAGTAACAGTTTTGGACATATGAGGTTTCCCCCCCACTAAGACGATTTATACTTGGTTAGGCATCGTGTCACGCACCGACAAATAGCACATCTACAAGCTCACAACACGTTGCAGCACGGCTCGATGTGAGCTTGCACATCTTTTTTTCAACAATATGTTTATTTATTTTTCCTTTCTTTTCACAAAATATTTCAACATTATATTACAAACACAACAGAAAACAAAAAAAGACAATTACATTAAATTATACAAGACAATCAATGAAAAAACAAAAACAAAAGAAAAACATACATTGGCATCAGCACTACTCCTCTCCAGATTATTCCATTAAATGCGGCAGATTATTGTTTTCCATATACTGTATAAAACGACCCCACACCTCCTGAAACATCTCTTGTTTGTCCTTAACACATTCCATGCCAGACGTTAATCTCATAATGTACTCACCAGTGCCAACGTGTTATTGTTATTTTTTTGTTTTTTTTACTTCTACCAGTGAAGACCACGTGTCAAACGGGGCATCCATGTTGTAGTTAGAACGGTTTACGTTAAACAGTGATATGCGAGGAGAAAAAACTACAAGGAGAAAATGGAGTTTCAGTTTCGTCATTCGAACGGGGGCCGACGGGATCGGCAAAACCGGATCCCAAATAATTCCGTTTCCGGTGGTGCTACAATGAAATGTGCCGTACCGAAAATTGAAAAAAGTCATTTTTTTCGAAAAAATAAGGAAAAAGCACCAGTTGGCGTAGATCTACGCGATTGGCACGTGGCGGCTTTAAATAGGTTCGCGTAGATCTACGCGACTGGCACTCAATGTGTTAAGAATGTATGTGATTTTTTCTAGAGGTAGGCATAAAGACAGTTCCCTGAACCACTGTGCAATGCTTGGTCTATCCGGCCTCTTCCAGGTCAATGCAATTACTCTTTTAGCTTGTAAAAGACAAATATCTATGAATATTCTCTCACTGCGCTTTATTCTTTGTCCAACTGGATAGAGGCCTAGCAGAAAGAACTTAGGTTCTGGTACAATGTTAATTAAAAGTATCCTTTGTATTTCCTGCCCAATCTCCCTCCAAAAGTCCATCAATCTTGGGCATGACCATAAACAGTGGAACAATGTGCCTCTATCTTCACCGCATCTGGTGCATAAGTCCGGAATATTGTTATTAAATGTATTAAGCTTCACAGGTGTGATGTACACTCTCATAAGCCAATTGTATTGAAGAAGTTTTAGGCGTGTATTCCCAGTCTGGGATTGAGCCAGTTTACAAGCTGTACTTCATTGCTCCACTGTTAGGTCCGTGAGCTTGCACATCTGCTATTTTCGGTGCGTGACACTGGCACGAGACTATAAGGGGCGGATTCAGACTATGGTCCCGGGTGCGCACCCCGGACCACTTGGCAGATGTTGTGATAGTGTGAACTTTGCGTACCGTTCCCCGGAACTCTACCGTACCGGGACCACCTGGGGAGGTAGTCTCGGGTCCGTTTCATGCGTACTCGAGAACGGAACGCTGCAATGTGAATCCATCCATACCAACAGAAGGAAGTGGACTGCTAATCATAAATCATTTATATATTGTTATGATGACACATTATTTTACCTGTGTTGTACCTTCTCATAGTTCTACTTGAATGTTGACAAGAAATAATAATCCCGCTAGTGTTTGAGTAGCGTGAGCCGTAAAAAAACATAAACGAAAAACACATGTGTAGCGAGTGCTGCCTCTAGGATAAATATACCAAGGATTAGTCTGTGATGTCACTGCTAAAATACCAAGGATGCGTCAGTGACATCACTGTCATATGATAACTACAGACAACGTTACATTGCAAGGTTTCAAAGACCAGCGCACACACTGCTTTGGTTGTGTATTGTTGTTCTGTTATTATTATAACTCAAGACAACGTCAGGAACACAGTCAAACTTTATTATTCACTCTAAACTCTGACAAATGACTCTTCTTCTGTGAATGACATTCTCTATCTCCCAAAGCCCCATAGTCCACAGCGCCCCCATGAGGCACATATTTACCATTACTGTTGAACTGTGTATTCGGGTACGGAAGAATCTTGGCCAATGTGAATGCTGGCCAGCTGGGAGAGGCCAATTGTACTCGGGAACAGTTTGAATCAATCGGACCCAGTCTGAATCGACCCTAAATCAGGTTTTGGTTCATCATGTGTAGATTCCGTATAATTTCATTTCTGTCTGGTGGACTTTTCAGGATTCAAATATCTATCCAAAAATAGAAAAAGTAGCTATTTTTGCATAAAGTACCTAAAAGGAGCAAACCAAGTACAGAGCCAAACTGTCTGTCAAACTGTCTGTCTGTCTGTCTGTCTGTCTATCTATCTGGTCTATGAAGCTATCTCTGAAATCTATGAAAAAGTTGAATCTGCAACACAATCGTATAAAATATGTGGGGGTCCTTGCTTCATCTTTCTCTCAGCTAAGGGGTCCTTGTCCTGAAAAGAAACGTTGAAGACCCCTGCACTATACAGGTTAAATAACTGCCAGGACTGCTGTTTCGGCGCGACGACAAGGGGCTCACGTCGTGCCCCCCCTCACCCGGCACAACGTTTAAAAAAAAAGTCAGCTATTCAAACAGTCAGCCCTGCATCCCCGGTGAATATGTGTCTGGCTGTGAGGTGGCAGCTTGGGGAGCGATGATACAGTCATGATGGATGCGTGTGTGCGTGTGTGTGTGTGTGTGTGTGTGTGTGTGTGTGTGTGTGCGTGTGTGTGTGTGTGTGTGTGTGTGTGTGTGGGGGGGGGGGGGGGGGGGGAGTATGGAGTCGCGGGCGGTGTGGTGCACTGGGGACGCGGAGGGAGGGGGGTTGGGGGTTGTCCTGTGGTGGCGGTGGGCACGGCCCTCCTTACTGTCAAACTGCCAGCCCTGCAGCCACAGCTGCCCAGGATGCAGCGAGTGAGTGGCCGCGAGCCAAGGTCACCACAACAGGGTCTCGGGACTGTTCATAGATGACTGATCACACACACCCACACACAGACACATGGGCAGGCGCACGCACACGCACACACACACACACACACACACACACACACACACACACACACACACACACACACACACACACACACACACACACACACACAGAGAGAGAGCTCGGGCAGCTTCAGCAAACAGCACTCAAGACTAAAAAGCCTGATTTATACTTCAGGGGAATATCCCTTTTACAACAACTTCTGGGGCCATTGTCACAGGTACTCAGGCTGTTGTGTTGCACCCAAGACAGTTTTTTTTGTTGTTGCTTGATTCAATATTATATATTCAATATTTGATATTCATTAGATCAGACACGCCCCCTTCCCATAGAAAGGAGATGTCATTCGCTGCCGGGTTTTTCCCTTTCTCCTTTGTACAAGTGTTTTGTATTTGTTGATGACATGTATTATTGTGTTAATTTTGTATGCTATGTTGATGAATTGAATACATGGGCTGCGGACCGCTTTGGTTGTGGACCCCCATCTCAAATACATAGGACCACAATGGAAACAAGTCCCTAGGACTTTTTTGTCCTTACTGTCTGACAGTACCTCGTGCTGTTTACATATGTGACTAATAAAGTATTCAATCAATCAATCAATCAATCAATCAATCAATCAATCAATGCTATAGAAGCCCATTCAACCTCAAACTCCATGTTTAGACTGATTGGAAACACACGTCCCTGCTTCTGGTGACTGATATTGTCCTTCTAATGAATGGGGGAGACCTTCATGTTTCCATTAGTTATTTCATGCATGGACTAAATTGGATTTCATGCATGGACTTACAGGACTGCCTTGATGCAACATTACATTACAGAAAATATGAGCGTAATGACATAACTAATCTAAAAATGACCGTCCCCTCATGCATTAGAAGGACCATATCAGTTACCAGAAGCAGAGACATGTGTTTTCAATGAGTCTAACGTGCTTAAAATGGAGTTTGAATATTGAATGGATTTAAGTAGTAGGGGAAGCTCGTCTGATAAAATTAATATCAAATGTCTAAATATTGAATCGAGCAACTTCAAAACTGTCTGGCGTGCATGCAAAAGCCTGAATAGACCACAGAACAGTTTTAAAGTGAGATTCCCCTTTAGACGCGTGTGGGTGTTGCGCACCAGAAATAGCCAATCTACAAGCTCATAATGCGTTGCAGTGCAGCACGTTGTGAGCTTGTAGATCGGCTAGTATAAATGAGGCTTAAACCCTCTTCATCACCTTCTTGAATAGCAAACGTATAAATGTATAAAGTCGTTCAAGTGATTGTGATGCTATATTAACTGCTATTGCTGGGGACCCCCTGGGACCCCCCCAAGGACCCCTGGGGGTCGCCGGACCCCACTTTGAGAACCAATGGGTTAGGATACTAGAGTAGCCTACTTCAATGGTGGAGTTTGAAAACAACAACGACAACAAAAACTACATTATTACCCCCTAAACCCCTTACTTGTTGAGGCTACAGAACACCATGACACAGGACTTTATCAATAACTAAATCAATACATACAATTAGGGATGGGCAATATTATCGATATCACGATATATCGCGATATTTTATTTCGCGATACTGTATCGCGATACTGTATACTGTATCGCGATACTGTATACTGTATCGCGATAAAAAAAAAATAAAGATTTTTTTTTTTTTTTTTTTTTTTGCTTTTTCAGATACAGGCTTTATGAAAAACATTCAAAGAACCTATCACAGATCTGCAGCTACTCAATATGTAGTGTATATATAAACAATATGTAGTTGTGATATATGTATATATCGCAATATATCCCAATATATCCCAATATATCCCAATATATCCCAATATATCCCAATATCGTGATACGACCCAAGTATCGTGATGCGTATCGCAATATAATCGTATCGTGACCCAAGTATCGTGATACGTATCGTATCGTGAGATTGTTGCCAATACCCATCCCTACATACAATAGCCACTTAAAGGATCGATAGCATCTGTATGGACACTCCAGTTAAGGTGAATTAAGGCTATCCCTAGCAATGACCTACATTATATCATTTCCCAATGCTAACAAACAGTATTTAAATACAATTTGAATACTGCCTGCGGGACTGTTTTGATTTATCACATTATTCACATCATTAAACTCAAGCAAATTTCTTTCTATGCCAGATTAGGCCTAAGCCAGTGGGGTCCCCAGCAAAAGTAGTTATCCATTTATAGGTTGGCTATTAAAAAATAGCAGATCCACAAGCTCACATCTGCTATTTTAAGTATTGGAAGATTTTGAATAATTTGGATTTTTAAAACACAAATATTGTCTTCATGGGGGTACCTGGCATAAACATTTGCAGAAGTGGGTCCGCGGTCAAATCCATATCAATGTGGGGGTCCTTGACATGAAAACGTTTGAGAACCATAAGGGGTGCAACAGTTAATTGATCTAATCGACTTCAACAATTATACAAAAATAGAAAAAAAACAGAAGATCTACAAGCTCACAATGCTTCTTGATGCGACACGTTGTGAGCTTGTACTGTAGATCAGATATTTGTTTGCACGACGCCGTTGTACAACGAAGAAAACTAATCAATTTACTTGATTATAAAAATAATTAAAAACATATATCCAAATAACAACATGCTTCTTGATTATTTGATTAATCGGAAAATGTATGGATAGAATAATGGCTAAAAAGAGAATTGATAGTTTTAGCCCTATACAGTAGCTCCATCTGTACTCTGTGCCAGATGCACCTGAAGAGCATGGTCCCATGGGAGAGGACTGTTTAGGACTAACCACTGGTAGTGTAACACAGTGGCTCTCAAACTTCTTCATGTCAAGGACCCCCAAATTGAATGTATCTGGCCGCGGACCCCCATCTGCAAATGTTTTGTGCCAGGGACCCCCAGAAGAGAAAATTTACAAGATCTACAAGCTTGCAGCGCTGTGAGCTTGTAAATCTGCTATTTTTTAATAGCCAACGTATAAATGGATACAGTGGTTAAAATGGTTGTGATGCTGTATTAACAAATTAACCCCGGACGCCACTTTGAGAACAACTGGTAGTGTGAGAAGATCGTGATTGATTTGTGGATAAGACAGAGAGCAAGATTCTGATTAAAACTAGAAAAAGTGCCCTTCGGAGGTCTCCGCCAGGTCAGGTAGATTGTTGTGGGCCAGCAATGTTCAGAATTCAGTCATTATAGAGGTTTGTGGAATCTGTAAAAGTTAAGGGATCAATGTTGATGAAGCTTTTGCACGATTTGCGTGATGTTTGGACAGTAATATCAGAAAATGTGTTTTGCGAAGACAGGCCTGCCGGTGGCGCTATAATAGGCCAAAGTGAAAAGGGTGGCATTTCTTCCTCGAGCTAGTGGGAATGTGCGTGCAAAGTTTCACGGCAATCAAATGCTGCGTTCATGATTTGAGGCATTTTGTTCAAAACGGACCACTCCTGCAAACTTTGTAAAGCCAATCAGGATGGAATATGAAAAATCGGACAGATCCGTCTTGATCACATGACTATAGAGATACTGTGTACCGGTTCGCTTGATGTTTGGACAAAATCTGTAAGAGTAATATCAAAAAATGTGTTTTGCAAAAGTCGGCCTCCTGGTGGCGCTATAACAGGCGAATGTGAAGAATTTGGTGCAGAGGTTCTGCTCTGGCATCCAGGGAGTGTGTGTGCACAGTTTGACACACAGTCACACACACACGGACGGACGGACGGATGGACGGACATGGGGCAACACAGTCTCGGCCACACCTTCGGCTTGGCGGAGTCAATAACAATGGAACTGCTAAGGTCACATTTTCATATAAAGTTTATTTTAAAATTACAGGCCGTCCTACACGGTAAATCGTACATAGACTATTCCACATGTAAATCAAATTTGCAACGCAGTGTGTGTGTGTGTGTGTGTGTGTGTGTGTGTGTGTGTGTGTGTGTGTGTGTGTGTGTGTGTGCGTGTGTGCGTGCGTGCGTGCGTGCATGTGTGCGTATGTTACGGTGGTGCGAACAGCTGTCTGCTTACTGCTGCTGTGCCTTGCGATGTCAGAAACACTCATTTATATGCACCTAGAGCACAGATATCTCAAGCGTCTCCCAGCTTATAATTCAAATCAGGGCTGCCTATGTTACCGTAGCCTGTAGACGTTCAATGGGGAAGGGCAAACTGGGAAGTAAACAAGGTAATGCAAGCCTGAGCTGCCTCTGACATTTAACCCATTAAGACCGGGAGCGCATCTGTGTGTCATTTTAAGATTTCATTGGGCTATTAAAAAAATAGCAGATCTACAAGCTCATAGCATTACGAGCTTGTAGATCTGTTTTTTTTTTTTTTTTAATAGGGACACTTTGATGGGGGTCCGCGGCCAAATGCATATCATTTTGGGGGTCCTTGAAAAATTGAGGACCACTGATATTATAGCAACGTAATTTTTTTCCAAAAACTGTTAGGATTTAGAAGACATTTGTAGAATTCCCAGAAGCAAAGATTTGAGTTCAAATGTTCGCTTTAAAAAATATATATTCAAAGATTTGCACACATTTCCACGATTTTTCAAAAAATAGCAGATCTACAAGCTCATAGCGGCACTCGGTGCCGCGCTATGAGCTTGTAGATCTGCTATTTTTTTTAATAGCCAAAAGAAATCGAAAAATTACACCCACAGATGCGTTCCCGGTCTTAATGGGTTAACTGAATGCTGATTGGAAGTGACAGGAGATTGACATTCAATGAAATGCATACAGGGGCATGTGGCAGGGCCGCTGTGTAAGGGACAAACAAACACAACAGAGGGAGAGGATGTTCACAAACACACACAAACACAAAGAAATGTTGACACTGACTCAAGAAACGCAATTCAAGACAGTATGCAGATTGGAGAGTTATAGACTAAGCTCTGCACCTGGCTCATTACAATTCATTTCAAATCATCTAGGGGTAATGCAACTGTAGTTCTTTGTTTTCTCTGAATGAACGTGCAAATTACGTTTCAGTTAAATCATGCTTTTTCTTTGCAGTGAGAACTAACCCTACCGCTTTACTTCTACAAAATATTAAAAGGATGCATTTTTTTATTTTATTATTTCAAACTACATTCAAAAACCTATATTTGAACACTTAAAGGACGACTTCACCAATTTTCAACCTACAGTGTCTTCATATAATTGGTCCTCCTCACTAATGCTCATTATAATAATTATGGTAAATGTTTTGTCTATTCAATCTGTGTCTCAGAGGAGAGCTGTGGACAGTTCAGAAACACGCCTACTGCCTACCAGTGACATCATCGATGGGGAATCCAAGCTAATAGAAACTGCACGCTTTCTATTCCTTGGAAAGTTAGCATGCTACGATGGAAGCCATTGTTCTTGCGTTAATACAAAATTAAATAAAGAATTCAAATCTTGTTTGAAAAAAAAATCCTGCCTAACGATGATGTTTCTGCGGGTTTCTGAAGTGCAGTGTCCACAACCCTCCTATGAGATGAGACGCAGACAGAGTAGAAAAAAACTAACATTTTATCATGAGCATTAGTGATAGGTTATGATAGGTTGAAAATGGGTGAAGTCGTCCTTTAATTAGCTTCAAAATACAAGAGCTTTAAGACCTGGCTTGACCAAGCAAATTAGGACTTTGTTTTGGCTGAACATCATGAGATGCAAATGAGCCAGTTCTGACTTACTACAATTCTTTTGATTAATCTTTTGTTATTCTTTAGGCTATGTCTCATTTATTATCATTTAAAGACTGTGTCATTACTTCACTTTCAAACACTTCACGTTTGAATGTTCAGCCATGCAAAAAAGCAACACAAATTACAGTTCATGTAACATGACCGGGGTGGTGCGGTGAGAATAAAGTGCATTATGAATGTATCAAGCTAATGTAATGCATGTTAAATGAGGTGCTGTGGAGCAGAAACAAACGAAGGCATGGCCAGAGGCACTGTATAAGGTGAGGGGCTATCTTACCCGAGAGGACTCGTACGAGGGACTGGACGACTGGCCACCTGGGGCCCAGGACGCTTGGCTGGGCCTCTCATCTATACCTGTCAAGAGGGAGAGAGGCACAACTTCAGTCATCAGTTACAGAAGTAGACAGAGCCAGCCATACACATGCAAATGAGGTTAACAGCAGAAGGGACGATTTCATAACCGCCCTGCATTTCATTTTGGTCGCTAAACGCGGGAGGGAGTAGCGCTAGCGCCCCCACTTCACCGGACCACTAGAGCACTCGCTTTGAAATTAATTTATTAAAAAGGTAATGTACTTTGAATAGTTACTGTAGAGTTCAAGTTGAGCTTATGTTAAGCCTGTCACAATTCGTTATCCTCCCTTTCATGTCTGTATTCACTGTACAATCTGAAAAAGATATCAAAAATAGTGACGGTTAAGTAAGTGGGCAGCCACCCGGAAATAACCCCAAGAATAATGTCTTAAATTAAAGGTAGGGTAAGTGATTTGCAATTATTCAAATAATTGCAAAATGGGTCTATGTTCTGATAGTGCTCGTTACTATAGAGTGTCCTGTCCATATAAGGAGTCTCCATGTCTCTCCAGCTCTTTATTAAACAGAAAATGCATTTTCAGTGCTTTCTCCTGATTGGCTTAAAATGTGTCACCTACCTGAAAATGTACTATATTCTGTTTACTAAAGAGCTGGAGAGACCCCTGTGACCGAACAAACGCTCTGTAGCAATGATTACTATCAGAATATAGTACTTTAACCTTTTTAACAAAAAAAAAAATATATATATCACTTACCCTACCTTTAAAGCTTAAACTCTATAGAGCGTCGCAGTTCCCGCCCACTTCCTGTTTTTTTTGGTGCCGGAAGAAAAAACTCAATGCATTTTTCCATTGACATTTCCAAAAATATTTATATCTATTAATTTAAGCCTCGAATCAAGCCATCATGACATGACATGAATCATGACCATAAACGTTTGATTCTGTGATTTTAAATGGGTGGAAACCTCATTATGTCCAAAACTGTTACTTTTCAGGATCCAAATTCAAAATTATCGAAAATAGCAGTTCGACAAAACGTGGGGCGAAGCGCGCTTGCCCAACTGCTATTTTCGATGCTTTTGTGTGACGCTGTATTATGATTAAGTAGGGCGTTAATTTACGTAAAAACACAAAAAGCTAAAATATGGAGATAAGAGGTTTTTCTGCACGACGGCAACGACATACAAAAAAGTGCATCCCTTAACATTAACGCTGAAAAAAGTACAAGAGAGTGCAACTCCAGCTCTGTGATCTGGCATTGATATATAACCCGGCTCCAACGGAACAGCTGAGCAGTGAAACTCATTTTGAAATTAAACAAAAAACCTCCATGTTCTGAAAGTCAATGGGAGGGAAAAACAGATAAACAAATAAAATCAATAACTCTTTGACAAAATTGCAAAAACCTCGAACATCTGGTATGTGATGACAAATATAATATCTGACCTTCAAAATCTGATTTATGCGACATAGTCAGTAAGAAGATATGATGCCTCGATTGTTCTCGCTGCTTGAGACAATGTGATTTGGTAGTAACAGCATCCCCACTTCACAAGTCAACATGAGCAGAACATAATTGCGGGGGCCGCTTAACCATCAACATTTTCCAACATATTGATTCTTCCAAGTGTAATTTCATTTCGGTCTCAGTAGAATGCAATATGATTTGCTCAATTTCACCTTCAAATGAAAAAAAGATCGGATTTCAGAAATTGTAGGCAACAACAAAAAAGAACAGTGCGAGGAATGCACAACGGAACTTTTAAACATAACTGTAATATATGGCAGTGGTTCTCAAACATTTTCATGTCAGGGACCCCCAAATGTATATGTATTTGGCCAAGGACCCACGTTTTTTATAATAGGGCTTAAAGTTAGGGTAAGTGATTGTTGTATTTTTGGTTCAAATAAAAATAGCTCTACAGTATATTCTGATAGTACTCACTGCTATTCACCCGTTTCCTAGGCTGTGTGTTTTCCACTTCCTGTCGATTTGATCCAATGAAATCCAATGAAACTGGTCAGATGACCAATGATGTCCAATGAAATCGACAGGAAGTGGAAAACACACAGCCTAGGAAACAGGTGAATATAGTGTGTGGAGTCTCCATGTCTCTCCAGCTCTTTATTAAACAGAAAATGCATGTTCAGGTTAGGGTGACCACCCGTCCCGAAATTCGCGGGACAGTCCCGAAATTGGACCCTCTGTCCCACGTCCCGCACAAGCAGGGCAATGTCCCGAAAATCAAAGTTATGGGGGAAAAAAAATATATATATATATATATTCTATAAAAAAAAAATGTTCATTACATTTTTAAGTTAACTTGCAATACCCTCTTATATCTGTGAAATACTATTTTTGGATAAATGTAATTGGTCAATGCTGTATGTATTTGTGGAACGCCATTGGTTGGGGGGGAGTGGAGGGTGGACCAAAAAACATCAACATCCGCGACTCCGCGTCCACACTCCACAGGTCACAACTGACAGGCAGCTCACGTACAACAGTGCGGACTAGTGTCATCGCTGCGCGGCAAAAATACAAAGCGAAAATGGAGGAAACAGTGGAAACTCCTGCTGCTAAGAAAAAAAGGCTCTGCTCATATAACAGAGACTGGGAGAGTAAATATACATGTTTGATATCTGTGTCAAACGACCCAAACAAGGCAGAGTGTACGATTTGTCGTCGGAACTTCACTATCACCCATGGAGGAGAGAATGATATTAAGAGGCATGGTGACGGTGAAGCTCACAAGAAAAATGTACAGCAAAGAAAGGCCAACACTAGCTTGACAAGCTATTTTTCAACACAAAAAGACAGCAACACAGATAAAGTCACCGCAGCGGAGGTAACCAGTGTCTACCATAACGTGCAGCATGGCTTATCATACAGATCTGGTGAGTCTCCCCCCTCTCTCTCGCTGACTCACTCGCTCGCTTTCTCTCTCTCTCAGTAGGCTACTGGGCTACTTTATTCTATGGCGATCTGTAACAATGTGATGTTTTGAAAAACACTCCAGTTGTTGTTTGTTATAATAAACAATGATTAGTATTTGAGAAACGGTCTAGTTGTTGTCTAATATAATCCACAAAATACATTAGTATAAACCCATTTTGTTTGAATATTTTATTAGGCAGAAATTGTTTTTGTGATAATAAATTGGTAAAATCAGGCAAAAATACGAATTAAATAACATAACCCTAACCTAACTCCTAATCCTAACACCAAAATAAAGAAACCAAAAACTGGAAAAAAAACGAACCCAATCCGCCCAGAACCGCGAAAAAAAACGAACCTGCGCACGCGTGCATGCGTCCCACGATGTCCCGCGAAACGGGTTAATCTGTCCAAAGGGATTCTACCGTTGCGCCTCAAGCCTTAGACGGACGGTTAATCTGTCCCTCAATGGGCCTGTTTGGAGGTGGTCACCCTAGTTCAGGTCGGGTTACCAATTTCATCCAATCAGGATAGACTAGAGAACTCAGTCAGGATACAGATTAAACAAGTGAATTCGGAAGTGAATCATGACACAAATAAATAAATGAGAAGACAAAACTGGAACTGGAACACTAAAGGAATGGGTACTCTCTCGTGATTGGCTGAAATGTTGTCACCTAACTGAAAATATATTTTCTTTTCATGAAAGAGCAGGAGAGACAGAAAAAAGACCCCTTGTAAAGTTGGCCGGATGGTCAAGGCTCCAAGAATCGACAAAGTCCAAGAATGTAGATTTGGGGTATTTTATTTACCTCCAAAACTAGGAATGAGCCCCATGCAGGAGTGTTACAGTCAAGGTCTGAGGCAAATAATACTACTTCAAAAATAAATACTGGCCACAAATACACAGCTACAAGTAAACTGACCATTTCACTCTGAGCTGTCCCCTGTCTACATTTCCAGCCTACTTTATATACCAGGTAAGACCCACCCACAATTAGTAATTGGCATCATCATCAACTCAAACCAAGCAAACCATGGCCCATGAGTTAGACTACGCAATTACAGATTTTCGGGGCAACTTCAAATGCATTTCTAGGCATCAAATAATTCACAAAACAATGACCATAGCATTTGACAATACAGAAAATATATAATAGCCTGCAACACTGGGTGCTGAACAGACACACCTCCAAGGCAGCTTGATGACAGTCAATTATTAGAAGCAGCTGTGCAGTGTGTGCTTGTAATGTCCAGTTTTACACTGTGGAGTCCTTAGTGTCTATAGGGCACGGGTTGCTCCGTGACACCCCTGTTACTGAACAAACACTCTATAGCAATATCTATAGCAGGATATAGAGCTTTAAGTGAAAATATGTTTATTTATACTGTTGGTCATTTTACAGGGGACCTCCTAGAACCCACTCCAGGACCCTTGGGGGTCCCGGACAGACCCCCAATTTGAGAACCAGCGATATACGGGATATGCTTTTAGCCTGAAATGTTGACAAAAAAACGCTCAGCGCCTCAGGTGTCACCTCCTCGCTGTACCTAACCGCATGGTTAAGCAAGCACACAATCCAAGCAAAAACATTTGCATGCATGGAACAAACGACTCGACTCCAAGTGCAGAACCAGATTTTCCACAGCAGAGAAGAGAGAGAGAGAGAGAGAGAGAGAGAGAGAGAGAGAGAGAGAGAGAGTGAGAGAGAGCGCAGCCTAGTCCTGGATCTCACACTCTCAAAATGAGTGGGCTTCCTGGTTCCAGGCCAAAGACAACGTCGAGCCAAGACAACCGGAGTGACAGACAGCAGAACAGAACGAGAGAGGGCAGTCGATTCAGCTCAGTTCAAGGCAGCGTTCTTTTTTGGCCGCGCTCATGATAACACCTTCAAGGTTATTTTCAAAAATCGACAGAGCACTTTTGAAAAAGAGGAAGAGAGGAAGGGTGATTTGTTGTAAGGCAAACTGAAGCCCCCCCCCGATGATTTCACCACTAGATTTATTAACTTACACTAGGGCAGTGGTTTTCAAAGTGAGGGTTGTGGCCCCCCCGGGGGGGGGGGGGGGGGTTGTCGCTAGGGGGTACCAGGGGGGAACCAATTGGAAAGGAGAAGGAAAACAAAGACTCATACTATAACGTTGTTGTCGGTCAGAAACCTCTCATGTCCATATTTAAACTTTTTAACGTTTAATGTTTTTTCGTAAATTAACGCCCTACTTGATCCTACTCCAGCGTCACACAAAAGTATCAAAAGTTTTGCCGTTTTTGAATTTGAATCCTGAAAAGTCACAGTCTTGGTTTCCACCAGACAGAGACGATAATGTACAAACATCAATTTAAACTCAAATGCAGTCCTTAAGATTATTGTGCCAGTTTAACCTAAATTTTCGCAACATTTTCATAAGTGAAAATTGCCGATCTTCAAGCTGACA
This sequence comes from Gymnoscopelus braueri, assembly GCF_963280865.1. Classification (NCBI taxonomy): domain Eukaryota; kingdom Metazoa; phylum Chordata; class Actinopteri; order Myctophiformes; family Myctophidae; genus Gymnoscopelus; species Gymnoscopelus braueri. The sequence goes on from NC_137603.1 coordinate 60,662,140, forward strand.
AAGCGTCGCGTCTCAATGCGTTGTGTGCTTGTAGATCAGCTATTTATTTATTTGTATGCCATTTCGCAATAAGGGGGAGGGGGGGGCTGCTGCAGCCGTATTTGAGGGACCTTGGCATGGAAAAGTCTTCGGTCTCCTTTTACTGCCAACCAGCAAGTTCACATTATGCACCACTGGCACAAAATGCTAAAATACAGCTGCAAACACAAACACCAGAATGCTAACAGGTCTACTGGACTGGTCTGGCAGAACCAAGTTCATAGTAGGGTGAAACAGTGACGTGTGTTGGATTAAAAGAAAACAAATAGGAACAAGGAAAGTTCTGCTTTGAATGGGGGGGAAATAAATGTAACTTTGTATGAGAAAGATTGTAGCTACTATTTCCCAGAAAAGGTGGTGTCATTCTCGGCCGACATTTTCCTTTTTCTCTTGTACATAGTGTTTTGTATTTATTGATGACATATTATTATTGTCTCCGCCAGGCTGAAAGGCATGGCGAGAGTATGTTTTGCACCCTGTCCGTGTGTCCGTGTGTCCGTGTGTCCGTGTGTGTGTCCTTCTGTCTGTGACCAGCTAATCTCCGGCTCCGTTGGCCCGTTCACTGCGAAACTGTGTACACACACTCCCTGGATGCCAATTCAGAACCTCTGGCCTTATTCAGATTGGCCTGTTATAGCGCCACCAGGAGGTCGATTTGTGCAAAACACATTTTTGATACTACTCCTACAGATTTTGTCCAAACATCATGCAAATCGGTACACAGTATCTCTATAGTCATGTGATCAACAGAGATCTGTCCGATTTTTCACATTCCATCCTAATTGGCTAAGATTGCCTTCCGAAGTTTGCACTTGCAGGATAGGTCCGTTTTGAACAAAATGCCTCAAATCGTGAACGCAGCATGCAATTTCCTGAAGTTTTGCATGCACATTCCCACTAGGCCGAGGAAGAAATGGCACCCTTTTCACATTGGCCTATCATAGCGCCACCAGGACGCCACAATAACGTACCTGACCTGGCGGAGACCTGTGCTCCGAGGAGCACTTTTTCTAGCTTGTGTAAAAAAAAATTGCCATGTTGTAGCATTGAATACATAGGACCACAATGGAAACAAGTCCCCGGGACTTTTTGTGTTTTCCTTTTAGTCTAAATGTCTGACTGTACCACGTGCTGTTTACATTTCTGACGAAAGTATTCAATCAATCAAACCGGAATCTCCCAGGGGGTCTACATACTTGGTCCCCTTCTTTTTTACCCTCGACAAATCTCTTCGCCAAAAAAAAGATAATCACAGCGCCTTGCAATGTGACGCGTTGTGAGCTGGTATATCATCTATTTTTTGCAGTTTGCTATCTTTGAATAGCCAACACAAAGATCTAAAATGACACAGATGCTTTACCGGTTTTATCGGTTTAATTCAACTTTGACACTCTTCATGAGTTTCAGTTATGGATATGGTTTCACTTTTGATGTCAGGAGAGCCTGCATAACCATTAGCCACCTATACTTCATTGACCAGGCATTGCCCTCAATACCCTCATACCTGACTAGCCACTTCTACAAAGTGAGTGACACCCACAGCCACAACACTAGAGGGAGCGACAACGATCTGGTACCACCCATCTATAGAACAAACATGGGAGAAATCTCATTCTACTGCTCTGCCACCAAAATGTGGAATACCCTGACACCATCCCTTAAAAAATGTGGATCACTGGATTCTTTCAAACCAGGCCTGAAAGACCATCTATCAGGAGACTACAAGGGGAGGTAAACGCATGACATGTATTATTTAATGTATACAAACTAAGTTACATTTATTTCCCCCCCATCTAAATTAACCCATTAAGACCTGAGGCCGGTTCTACAAATGTCTAAATCAGTAGTTCTCAAACTTTTTCATGCCAAGGACCCCCAAAATTATATGTATTGGCCGCGGAACCCTAGGCTCGCGTGGCCAGACAATAAACGGGGTCATCCCTATGTTCCCCGGGTTCTATGTTCCCCCACTAAGGTTAGGGTTAGGGTTAGACCAGGCTAGTGGAACCCCCCATCTGAAAATGTTTTGTGCCAGCCAGAAGAGAAGATTTGTGCAAAAAATGATTTCCCGGTTTTAATGGGTTAAAAATAATAAAAGTAACTTTGTATGAGCGAGATTGTAGCTCATACAAAGTTTATTTCCGCCCCATCCAAATTAAAGTTTCAATGAAAAACCAAACAAACCCTAGGTGGGGTTGGCGAAAGGGCCTACTCTGTGTGGAGTTTGCATGTTCTCCCCGTGTCTCCTAGGGTAGTTAATACCCTCACAAAAACATGTAGTAATCCTGGTCGCTATACCGCCTCCCCCATGACAGCCGGGGCGCCTGATGGAGGGGAAAGGAACTGGTTGGAATAACGTGTTCCTTCCACGCGCTACGTCCTACTGGGGAAACTCCCCCCTGTCAGGTGACAAGAAGGTCAGTTGGCTCTCATGCATTGAAGGAAGCATGAGCTCGGCCCTGGCCTCCCTAGGCTGTGGGGGACTGGTGTAGCGCTGGTGTAGGGCTGGTGTAGCGCCCAGGACCACTTAGGAAATTGGCACCGGGTGAAAAAAAAATGGGTTACAAAAATTTAAATTTAAATTGAAAAACCAAACAATCATAAAATCCAAAGCACTTCAATCCTATATACACAGTTGACTAGGGTCCCTCAGGGCTCTATACTAGATCCTCTAGTATTTTCATCTACACAAAATCTCTTTGAGGAAAATAGCCAATCTACAAGCTTACAACAACACGGCGCGTTGTGTGGTGCATTGTGAGCTTGTAGAGCGGCTATTTTGAAACTGTTTGCTCAGCTTGATGATAATAAATGAATGAAAGTTCTATTTTCAGTAGGTTTAAAATAAATCGTAATTTCTTTCCATCTTCTCTTTTTTGCATCGACGTCATGGATAAAATGCCAAACAGAAGTGATGCCAACGCTAGTCTTTTGTCCAGGCGCAAATTCCTGTTAACGTCTGTCTGTCTGTCTCACACTAGAGCCGTTGAACGAACATGCATGAAATGCATTTTCCCTTTGCGCATAAGGAATGGCTGCACTGTACTAGAACTGTGTTCAGTCTAGTGTAGAGGCTATTGCCAGGACGTTACTGAAGCGGTTAACACCAGAGTCAGTGCATACGAGGACAAAGGAAACGTCAAGAAGAGTCAAACCCCTGTCCTCCTCCTTAGTGAAGGGAGGGTGATGAATCTCAATGAATAGGTCAAGGCAAGTTCCAAAACAAGGCATACAGTACAGTAGGCAGTAAGTTTCATGTGTATGGGGCGGGCAGTCAGTGCAATTAGGGCTGTCACGATTATGACATTTCACATGACGAGAAATCATGCTACATGTTACACAAATATTTGCGATTAACGATGTGATTGTGTTTTCGCCGGGTATATGAATACAAATTACATTTCTGTTTGGCTTTTAGGCACAGGGCAGATATGAGAAATGACCTAAATATACAAAGAGATGACGGACATATTTAATAACTTAATACTAATAGTGGAAATGGTCGATCTACCTGCTCACAACATGTCGCATGAGGGGCAAATCTCTTTGCCAAAAATAGATCATCTACAAGCTCACAGCGCCTTGTAAAGTGACGCGTTGTGAGCTTGTAGATCGGCTAGATAGTTGTGAGCTTGTAGATCGGCTAGATAGTTGTGAGCTTGTAGATCGGCTATTGTTGCTATTTGTTTTTATGTCCTGAAAGTGAAAGCGGTTAAAGCTGCACGATGTAACTTTCCTCTTCTACCCTGGATTTGAACCTGGTTTCCTGCTTAAAGGAGAGATCCGGACATTTTAAGTGTTATCTTTGATGTGTCGCTTATCACTCACCATCCTTGAAAGGGACGTTGAGTTATTTCAGAGAGTCCCGTGTCGTCATTTTTTCGGACGCCCTCCGTTGGCATAATGGGAGCGCGTGCCTAAGTGAAATTCGTCTATTATAACCGATGCAAAGTTATTTTTTTCTCTACTACTACTCATTGTAGAGTCTCATGATACTCAAACATGCACTGAAAGTTCCTGAGAGGCTAATGCTAATGCCGAACGAGCTAACGCTGGTTGCTTGTTTCTCTCCCAGAACCTGGCAACTCGGTGTTGCCAGGGAGAGAAATAAGCAAACAGCGTTAGCTCGTTCGGCATTAGCATTAGCCTCTCAGGAACTTTCAGTGCATGTTTGAGTATCATGAGACTCTACAATGAGTAGTACAACTCAACGTCCCTTTCAAGGATGGTGAGTGATAAGCGACACATCAAAGATAACACTTAAAATGTCCGGATTTCTCCTTTAAGCGCTGACATTTTTTACCATTGAGCTAATAGAGCCGGCCTGCTTGCTCAGGGGATACATTGATTCTTGACCTTCAGGTCAAAATTTGTGTGAGGTGAGACATGACCTTTGACACCATCTAAATGTCTCAATAGAAGAGCAGGGAGACAAATTAATCGTGAAAATGTGTGCAAATCTTTGAATACATATATAGATTTTTAACTCAAATCTTTGAATCTGGGGGGTCCCTGGAACAATATATTTTTTTTAGATGGGGATCCAGCCAAATACATTTGGGTGGCCCTTGACATGAAAAGGATGGGAGCGATAGAAATTACCTCTCTCCGTCGGAAGAGGACGTAAAACGTACGGATTGTAGCTTAAAAAAAACAAAAAAAACATCTATAAGCCGATTACATACAACCTGGTGTTTTGACAATCAGCCACACTTGCTCTGCACACAAATTGAGCTCAGTATTATTGACCATGTTGTACACAGTTGTAATCCCTCACACAGGCCTGTGTAATGCTACACTTTCATATCGATGATCTTGTTGCTACAGCTGTCAGAGAGATGCAGCAGATACACATAGTATTTATGACTGCACAATTTATATCGTGCGATTATCACAATCGCTGCGTTCACAATTAACCGATTTAGACCGGGAACGCATCTGTCTGTGTCATTTTAAGATTTCTTTGGCTATTCAAGAATAGCAGATCTACAAGCTCGTAGCGCGGCACCGAGTGCCGCGCTACGAGCTTGTAGATCTGCTATTTTAGAAAAATCGTGAAAATCTGTGCAAATCTTTGAATATATAGATTTTTAAAGCGAGCATTTTTAACTCTCGTTACAACTTCTGGGGGTCCCTGGAACATAACATTTTGATATGGGGGTCCACGGCCAAATACATATCATTTTTGATAACATTTTTGATAACATAGCAACATACGTTAGGATTTAGAAGACATTTGTAGAATGCCCCCAGAAGCAAAGATTTGAGTTACAAATGTTCGCTTACATTTTTTTTATATTCAAAGATTTGCCAAAAAATCCAGGATTTTCCCCAAAAATAGCAGATCTACAAGCTCATAGTGCGGCACTCGGTGCAGATCTGCTATTTTTGAATAGCCAAATAAATCAAAAAATGTCACACAGATGCATTCCCGGTCTTAATGGGTTAATTAAAATTGATCGGCTGTTGTTGATATTCATGCTTTGTGTGTATACGGTCTGCTCTGGTGCTCCGGTCAATCGCTCGTTATTCACATGTTAACTGTCTGACCAGTTGGTTTCGAGCATGCCGCCCTGGCCTCTGCTTCCCTAACAGTAGTGTTAGACGCTATAGCCATAATGCACGTGTGTGGGATGTGACACATGCACGACTTCCCTAACTCGAGCAATTCTACATCGTATGCATTATTCGGTGTACATCCTCCTCAAGAATAGATAGAACAAATGATAGATAGAACAAATGTCACCCGCAGAATTTTAATAGTTGTAACAAATCGTCTCTGTCGGGTGGAAACCTCACATGTCCAAAGCTGTTATTTTTCAGGATTCAAATTCAAAAGCATCAAAAGTGGCAAATCTACAAGCTCGAAACGCGAGCTTGTGGATCTGCTACTCTGGCTGCTTTTGTGTGACGCTGTAGTATGATCAAATAGGGCGTTCATTTACCAAAAAAGTTAAAACACAAAAAGTTAGAATATGGAGATAAAAAGGGATCTTGTTATTTGGAAATATTTTGGATTTAAAGTGATCTGTGGGCCTACTCTAGAGTCCTACCGGGGAAACTCTCCCCTGTCAGGTGACAAGAAGGTCAGTTGGCTCTCATGCATTGAAGGAGGCATGAGCTCGGCCCTGGGCTCCCTAGGCTGGTGGGGTGAGTGTAGCGCCCAGGATCACTTAGACAATTGGCACAGGGTGAAAAAGGGTTACAAAATCGTGGGATAATTTGTTTTGAATAAAGTGATCTGTGCTTAACGCATCATGTCAGTGCCGCAAATAAGCAACAACAAAAGGCTCTCTGGTATACTCCAAATGAACAAGAACTTTATTAGAAAGGAAGTCTACCAGCACGCCTCAGCCTAATACGGCTAGTCCGGTGCGTCACAGGAGCAGGGACAACAACAGTTGCAGAAGAGAATTGACACTATGAGCAGCTCTGACAGTTAAAGCCTTTTTATTCAGGTGCTAGTACAATAAGGAATGACTGACGTTTTGATCTTTCCATCTTCCTCAGAGTCATAAATGGCAGCGACAAGGGAGGCATTTATATACAGAGGTAGGCGAGGGCTGTGCTCTCAATGAGCCAATGATAGTTGGCTCTCTGTCGCTGTTGTTCTTCTGAACAGGAACTTTGTTTGGCGCCAGCAGGGCTTGCTGACGGCGAACAAAGTTCTAGGGACAAAAGCACTTTCCTAGTGTATTAGCTCTGAGTTCTGAACGCCAAGCAACAGTGCGGCTCACTCCAGGCGGACCGCACAACGCCACTGAGGCGTTTTGTACAGCTCTTTTACCACCTTAGATCTTCACTTGAACTCCTGACACATCACATGATGTTCGGCCTGTTGGAAAGTCTTGCAGGTTCTTAAAAGGCACTGCCAAAGTTTTTATGATGTCATTTTGTTCTTATTGATCTATACCCTAGCCAAACAACGTCTGTGTTCGTTTTGGAGTATGCTGCAGCCTTAACCGTTTGAACTATCTGAAAAGTCCTCACGCAACATAATGAATGCGAATGAAGGCCAAAAGCGAATTCGCTACATTACAAATCACAACAAGGACATAATATATCTCCATATCCGTCCAGACCTCAAACATGTTGAAATAAGGTAAGTGAGGTCATCGCTTTTCATTTGGTGAAAGATCTCTAGTAAACATTGTAAGCAGCGAGGGCTTTTAAGAAAATGATAAACGGTGCTATTTGCAAAACATAAGAGGGGAGGGATCTCTCAGCTGGTGAGTATTTCATGACCACAACTGCCCTGTGGTCAAGCAGACCCTGAAGGCTGGTTTCCATCGATGTTCAAAATGTGCAAGAGCAATAAAACCATGTTGTTCTCAGAAATGGCTGAATAATAATAATGATAAATAATTTTGATCGTTTTAGACATAATTGTCCAGCCCTACATTTTACAAGCACATTTAGCTACAGACATAAAAAATTATAATAATAACAATAAAAGCATTTAACCTCTTGAACCCTAGTTCTGGGGCAAACGTTTGGCAAAAATAGCAGTGATAAATAAACTCTCACATAAGATAAGGATCAGTTATAGTCAACTTAAAATAGTCCTAAGTATTGAACTCAGTAAAGCTGTAGCCATTCAATTTCAACCATGTCTAATCCTAATATACAATAGAGAGTCACGCGCATGCGTGGCTGTTTGTTTGTGAGTCTGCGTGGTTCATACGGGTCCTCATGCTCTCATGCTCTCTCCGTTCTCTCTCTCAATACAAACTGATGGTCACTCGACCATGCTCTCTCCGTCAAGACAACGGTACGTTTCGCTTTCGTTTTCGCCTCCGCGCACCGCTGTTGCAATGAACGTCTACAGGCTACTAGACGAGAGCCCCGCACCAACGGCTAGACGGAAGGGTCGCACAGAATATATTTGTAGAGAGGACAAATAAAATCATATGGACTTTGTTACCCATCTCTGAGTCTATTCTAAGCTTTACAGTCAGTGTAAATTATGCAAAATAATCCTTTAGATCTTAACCCAAGACCAGGAAACGCATCTGTGTCATTTTAAGATTTCTTTGGTCTATTCAAAAATAGCAGATATACAAGCTCACTGCTATTTTTGAAAAATCTTGAACATTTGTGAAGATATTTGAATATATATATATTTTTTAAAGCGAACATTTGTAACTCAAATCTTTGCTTCTGGGGGTCCCTGGAACAACAACATTTTTTAAAGGGGGGTCCACGGCCAAATACATATCATTTTGGGGGTCCTTGCATTGTTAACGTTTGAGAACCACTGATTATAGCATTTTTAAAAAAAACTGTTGGGATTTAGAAGATTTAGAAGACATTTATAGAATCCCCAGAAGCAAAGATTTGAGTTACAAAAGTTTGCTTTAGAAAATACATATTCAAAGATTTGCACACATTTTCACGATTTTTTTCCCAAATAGCAGATCTACAAGCTCATAGGGCGGCACTCGGTGCCGCGCTATGAGCTTGTAGATCTGCTATTTTTGAATAGCCCAAAGAAATCTTAAAATGACACACAGATGCGTTCCCGGTCTTAATGGGTTAAGGAACAAGTCTATTCAAACTGGCCAAAGATCCTATCAGAGAACCTTGAGAACAAGCAAATGACTCTGATATATGTTAGCTTTTGGACATGTTTAGAAACATGGCGTTAAAGGCCTGAGCAACAGAGAAACAAAAGCCTAAATGCCACTTCAAACCAAGTGTATGTAATGGGTGTGGCACAGTAATTCACAATAAGTGCATAATACCATATCCAAACATCAGTGGGAAGGGAGGGGAAAAAAATTGGTAAAGACAACACGCCGGCAAAGACAACACGGCTTCATCTGTTCTACAACTGGTTTGCATGTTCTCCTTTTCAAAACCGTATGCGAAGCGATATTCATTTGCATGTGACAGTCAAAAGGAGGATTTGACCTAAATATAGATTCGGCTTTGCCCAGGTACTACTACTGCGTGCGGCTCCATTGACTTGATATCTTTGAGCTTTCTCGTGTTTTCAAAGCTCGTAAGTCATTACACGATATCTCCTCTTTCAACTGTCTCTCGTGTGTTTTTAAGAAATCAAAGGGATCTTTGTTCATTGGTGAAAGTTAGTTTGAGGGGCACTTGGCCTTTGAAGATTACACCTTAGGCAACACAAATCTTTCCAGAACAGATACATATTCAAGCGGCCTAATCCCAGAAAACAAAACCAGGATTTAAAAAAAAAAAACTGAAATCTGAAAAGCAAACTGTCATCCTTTTGATTTTGACAACAGTACATTACATGAGGAATTAACCCATTAAGACCGGGAACGCATCTGTGTCATTTTAAGATTTCTTTGTTCAACGACTTGCACAAATTGTCAAGATTTTTCATAAATAGCAGATCTACAAGCACTCGGTGCCGCACTAAGCTCATTTTGAATAGCCAAAGTATAAAATAAAGGCTTAAGTGTTTACACAGACGCGTTCCCGGGTTTAATGGGTTAAGTAAAGCCCTGAAGCAATACAAGAGCAAAGCACAGTACACACAGCATCTAGGACAGTCAGTGCATGGCTACAATAGTTTATAATCTTATACGTACATTGATAGAAAAGTCTGATAAACAATGTATTGCGTATTGAAACACCTGCACTGAGGTGGTGTTGTTGACTCTGTTGTTCTCTTGTGGGTCCTTAGTAAAGGGATGTTGTTGGCAGTGGTGTAAAGTAGCTTAAGTACATTTACTCAAGTACAGTACTTAAGTACAATTTTGAGGTACTTTTACTTTACTGGAGTGTTTCCAATGTTCAGTACTTTTACTTCTACGACCACTACATCTCAGAGGCAAATATTGTACTTTTACTCCACTACAATTATTTGAAAACTTTAGTTACTAGTTACTTTTACTTGTAACAGAGCATTTATACATTGCAGTATTGATACTTTTACTTAAGCAAAGCATTTGAGTACTTTTTCCACCACTGGTTGTTGGTGGAAATATGCCATTGCGACGACAATGGCTTGACTTTTTCAGTTAAATACTGCTGTCGAAGATACAGTAGACAGACTTTTCCAGATTTTGACCGCTTTCAACCTGCCATCCCTATTTTGGGCATATAGGCAAAAATAAATAAAATAATACATTTATATTTAGTAGAAAGAGCAGATCTGCAAGCTCACAATGTGTTGCGAACTTGTAGAGCGGCTATGTTTGCTAAATAGGGCTGAAATGGTTAATAAATTAATGACTGCATATTGTAATCAAAAGCCTGCAACAAGGCCAAAGCGATGCAGAGCTTGAACATATCTTATGCAAAGAAGGAAGCTATTTTAGGTGTTTCACTTCCAATTTAACAGCTACTATCGTGTCAATAGAAAATGTGTTAAGCCAAGCCAGACAACCCCTCACTATAGGGACATCATACCAAAATATTTTGGAAAATATTTTGGAGAATAGCAGATCTACAAGCTCACAACACGCGACGCATTGTAAGCTTGTAGATTGGATATTTTCAAACGGCCGAAATGTACTGTATATAGGGCTGAAGTGGTTAATGTATGTTTTGTAATAATAATCGAAATCTACAGTAACTAGTGACTCACATTTTCAAATAATTATAGTGGAGTAAAAGTACAATATTTGCCTTTGAGATGTAGTGGAGTATTAGTATTCCATTACTTAAGTACAGTACTTGAGTAAATGTACTTAAGTTACTTTACATCACTGCATATCTCTGCAGACAAGATATAGGGGAATATCCAATCGATGCAAACACACGTTTATTGAGGAGGAACTATTCACTACACAGAATTTGATTTCAAAGCATTTCACTGTAGCATTATCACTGTGTCTACAAAGTTAAACTAAGCAATCTTCCCTATTTGCTGTTCATGGCTGTCATCTTCAAAAATTTTGTTTCAAAGGCAAACAGGCACAAACAAACACCAAGGCACTCTTTGTGGAGAGTCCCAAGCCAACATAATCAAAACATTTCAGCTCATTTTAAGATAGGGGCAAGCTATAAAAAAAAAGATATATAATTGTTAATTAATCCATAAAAAAAAGAGTTCCTATCACACCAAGATTTGGCGGCCCCCCTGTAGTAACTCTGAAGACCCCCCTAGGGGTCCCGGACCCTCTGTTGAAGACCCCTGCCGTGTAGAGGTTGGCAGTGACAGGGACTATACAAACATGGGGGAAATTGGCAAAAAAGAAAAAAACTAATTGTGGAGAAAACAAGCAAACAAACAAACAAACAAACAACAGTTGCCTACAACTAGGCCTAAATGTATTTTGAAATGCTGCTGCTATGTCAACATGGGACAACTAATGTGACTAGAAACCGCACGCAGTGCAAACAGCAATGTGCTTCACTAAGAACACATCTAACAGCATATGACCTCATCAAATTCCCAACATCAAAAGGCAAGAGGGAAGAAATTATACGTCTTCGTGAGAGCCACCTGTGTTATTTTTTCCCCTATCCCACTTTTTCCGGGACGCTTTTGAGAGGCCTTGAAGGGTCTCACCAGTGTCGTTCTGCTAGATTTATCTAGGTGTGCCCATTACTAACGCATTCATCCACATCCTCATTCCCCATCAATGTTCACACTTTGCCTTATGTTACCAAACACTTTTACACAGTAAAAGGTGCCTCTTCCTCCAACTTAAAAATGTTTGCTATAAAATATATAATTTGCTTTAAAATTATATATATAAGATTTGCACGATAAAAAAAAAGCTCATAGCGCGTCACTTCATGCCGCGCTATGAGCTTACATATCAGCTATTTTCAAATAGCTAAATGTATCGCTATATCTATATAGCTAAATTCTAAAATGACACATATGCTTTCCTGGTTTTAATAGGTTAAGAGGTTCAGAGAAAGCAGAGCGTACGTACTGTACAGGTTGAAGAGACGAGGATTGTATCTCCACTATGGACCTCACCTAATACATTTGCAGTGGGATAGATATTTTTTTATATATATATGGTGTTGCAATATTTGCAATACAAATTATAAAGTCATACATTACTACCAAGCTTTCCATCAAACAATCACATTATGAGAGTAGTAGGGAAAACAGCGTATCTCCTCGATTAACATTGAGGAAATAACTAGAGCACGCTAAATGTCTATCGATAGCGGTTAAAACCAGATTTATGACAAAAACACACCAACATTTAAACGTTGTAAGTTACATTTCTGAATGACAAAGCTGGATACTTGTCACCTGACAGTACATTTCAATGACCACGAGCTTTAGCTCAACAGACCATTCTCCTGACAGTCTCCGTTTCTTTTCTGTTCCAAACAAAAAGCACCGTGTGTGCTGATGCTGGTCTATTTTGGAAGCCACTGAGTGCAGGCCCTATAGCTTAACCACTTCCACTTAACAACCTGCCGTCCATATTTTGGGCATCATGTCATTACAGGGGGAAATGCTGACACATTTTCAAAAAAATAGCTGATCTACAACTGTTGCTGGGCAGAAACCGCATATTTTCAACGTTTCATGTTTTATTTTTTTTCCTGTAAATGAAAGTTCTATTTCATCCTACGAATGAATGTGTGTCGCACAAAAGTAGCTATTTTCACTATTTCCCTTTTTTTAAATAATAATGATAAAGAAGGAATGGTTTTGGACATACAAGGTTTCCTACTACTTCCTACTATCATGTCCTACACAGGTTTTGAACCCGGGTCCCCTGCACAAGCCCGGGCATTTTTACTGTGGCGCTATTATAACAGTAGAGAGCACGTTTGGAAAGGAGAGTCGTTTCCATTTGAGTTTCACGCAATATTACCTCTTGTCTACCCCAGTGGTTCTCAACCTGGGGGTCGCGATCCCCAGAAGGGTCAACAATTAATTTGGGGGGGGTCGCCAGATTGTTTGGTGAATGTGAAGGGAAAGAAAGTTTAAAAAAAAACTATTTTATATTTTTTATATTTTAACAAAATATTTGTTCATGTTATTATTCATTCATGTTTTATCAGTTAATTAAAGGTAGGGTAAGTGATTTTCTTTGGTTAAAAGAAGTGTTAAATAGCTCTATATTCTGATAGTACTCATTGCTATAGAGTGTTTGTTCAGTAAAAGGAGTCTCCTTGTCTCTCCAGCTCTTTATAAAACAGAAAATGCATTTTCGTTTCAGTTTCAGTTTCATTTCCAATTTTATCCAATCAGGATAGAGAACTCAATCAGGATATAGATTAAACAAGTGAAATTGGAAGTGATGACATTAAGAAATGAGCAGGCAAAATTGGAACTGGAACACTATAAAAATGAAGGTTAAAAATGGGTACTTTCTCCTGATTGGCTGAGATTTTGACACCTACCGGAACATTTATTTTCTGTTTATTAAAGAGCTGGAGAGACGGGTAGACTCCTATTACTGAACAAACACTCTATAGCAATGATTACTATCAGAATATAGTGCTTTAACCTTTTAACAAAATAATTTTAGTTTTAACCCAAAAATATCACTTACCCTATCTTTAACTAAATTCAAGATAAAAGATACAAATATTTCATTATTAACACTTTCAGTTTTCAGCGCCTCCCCCGCCCCCCCCCAACTTTCAGCGCCTCCCGTCCCCCCGCGACAAATAATATAATTATTTTGGGGGTCGCGGCCTGAAGAGAGAACCCCTGGTCTACCCGACCACAGACTCTAAAGATCTCAGATTGGATAAAATAATGTTTTATTCAATGAAAGAGAAAGAAAAAAAAAGAAAAAAAGGTTATGGATTGCAGCCTCAACTTCCAAAGCATCCAAAAAGGTTTATGTTCTGTTCTTGGATGGCCTGATAAAACCTTGGACAGCTAAAGATAATCTTAGATGCCAAAATATTACGAACTGGGAGTACAGTGTACCGCAAAACCATAAATAAATAAAGAAGGTTTCATGGCGGCATGCAATCAGTTTGGTAAAAAAAAATCACGCTCCACCCTCTACTTCACCTAGTCTTCATCAGTGGTAGAAAAAGTACTCAAATTCTTTACTTAAGTAAAAGTATAAATACTGCAATGTAGATATACTCTGTTACAAGTAGAAGTCCCGTATTCAAAATGTACTTGAGTAGAAGTACTAAGGTATCAGCATCAAAATATACTTAAAGTATTAAAAGTAAAAGTACTCATTGTAAAGAATGTCCCATTTCACAAGTTCAAAATGTATAAAAATATCATTTGAAAATAGCCGATCAACAAGCTCACAATGTGTCGCATCGCGACGCATTGTGAGCTTGTTGATCGGCTATTTTCAAATGGCCGAAATGTATATAGGGCTGAAGTTGTTAATGTGTGTTTTGTAATAATAATCAAAATCTACAGGTAACTAGTAACTAAAGTTTTCCAATAATTGTAGTGGAGTAAAAGTACAATATTTGCGTTTGAGATGTAGTGGAGTAGAAGTAAAAGTACTGAAAATTGGAAATACTTCAGTAAAGTACCTCAAAATTGTACTTAAGTACAGTACTTGAGTAAATGTACTTAGTTACTTTTCACCAACTAGTCTTCATTACACACTTGGCATCATGGGTAGTGCTGCCTGTTATCCAAAGAGCAGCACTGGCTAGAAAACACGTTTTTCATTGAGGATGATATGGCTCTATTTTCTATGAATATAAAATAAAATACTTTGGTTTGCAGGCATCCATTTAAGCCAGATTGCCCTTTGGTGGAGGTTTGGGAAGGGTTATAGTTACCTAGTGCTATCTTATTTTTTATTTTTTTTATAATCTAGAAACAATCAGAAAATGTTCACCTATAATGACATGCCCATAATAGAGACACCAGGGTTAAAGGGATAGTTCACCCCCAAAATGACTTTTTTTCTATCGATTAGTCACCCCATGGAGACTTGAATTCATGGATATGTTTTTCCCTGAATTCAAGTCTCCATGGGGTGACTAATCGATAGAAAAAAGTCATTTTGGGGGGTGAACTACCCCTTTAATGTGTGGTTTTAAAATATATATTCCCAAGATGTTGTTGTATTCCAAGATACAATCTGTGAGTGAACAGAAACGGGTTGTGCAGGGAAGAGGGGGGGGCAGTTTTTTTTTGTCTCAGCAAACTGTTGTTTAATAATCTGTGTGTGTGTGTGTGTGTGTGTGTGTGTGTGTGTGTGTGTGTGTGTGTGTGTGTGTGTGTGTGTGTGTGTGTGTGTGTGTGTGTGTGTGTGTGTGTGTGTGTGTGTGTGTGTGTGTGTGTGTGTGTGTGTATGTGTGTGAGCATGTTTGCGTTGGCAGGGTGGGTGGGATTCGAGAAGAGGGCTTTTTTCTTTAAAATAAGCTCCAAGTGACCTCTTTCAGGCCAATGAAAGTGGTACTGCAATTCCATATTCTTCAAGAATGATTTTCCCCCATTCCCATTACTCCCCATTGCTGCTAAAGGTTTTTTACCCCAACTGTCTTTCTTAACCACTCTAACCAACGCGTTGTGAGCTTGTCGATCGGCTATTTTCAGCAAAAGCTTTCCTAAACAATAACAGAAAACAGAAAAGACCCTAATGTATAGCCCTGAGGGACTCCAGTCAACTGTATTGGCCGGTGTCCCCCAGGGTGCTACACTTGGAACACTCCTTCTTTCCCTCTACACCAAATCTCTTCGCTGACAACACGTTGCAACACAATGTGTTTGTCTAGGGGTGTGCCGATACACTAATTTCACCAAACGATACGATACGATATTTGGCTCACAACTTCGATACGATTTCGATACGATACGATACGCACTTTTTTATTATGAAAATATATGGGGGAGAAAAAATGCAAACAAATAATTCTGTTTTTGCATTATTCAGACGCAAACTTGTAGCTTTTCAGCAACAATAGCCGTTTTGAATCCAAATAGGGCAATAGTGTGACACCTGACCCGAAAAAAACATGTTGTCACCCTTTTCACCTCGGGGATGTTTGCATGCCTGATTATTATTATTGTAAAAAAAAATTTTTTTTTTTACGATTTTTTTTTTCTCAAAACGATACATATCGTCACGAAAACGTATCGCGATATATCGCGGGACGATATATCGGCACACCCCTATGTTGTGAGCTTGTAGATCTGATGTATTTGCCAAACTTCTCGCCCCAGAATAGGGACATGAGGTTCATGTGTTTACCCTGTCCTTTTTTTATTTTATTTATCATGATATCCAGTATTATCATTAATTATTAATAACGTGCTGCTATATGGTAATTGTTATTGTTAGCACAGTCTGAGGAGCATGCCACACCAACATTTGGCTGCTTGTGCCATACGTGAATGGAGTGAGTGATAAATGAACGCTCTTTGTCTCCGCCAGGCCTAAGGCATGGCGAGAGAGTATGTTTTACCCTCCGTCCGTCCGTGTGTCCGTGTGTGTGTGTGTCCGTGTGTCCATCCTGTCTGAGTGTTAGCAGCTAATCTCCGGCACCGTTCGCCCGGTCGCTCCGAAACTGTGCACACACACTCCCTGGATGCCAATTCAGAACCTCTGCCCCAATTTTTTCACATGGGCCTGTTGTAGCGCCACCAGGAGGCCGATTTGTGCGAAACCCATTTTTTTACATTACTCCTACAGATTTTATCCAAACGTCATGCAAATCGGTACACAGTATCTCTATAGTCATGTGATCAACACGGATCTGTCCGATTTCCCATATTCCATCCTCATTGCCTATGGTTGGCTTCCAAAGTTTGCAGGATTGGTCCTTTTTGAACAAAAAGCATCAAACTATGCACGCAGCTTGCGATTTCCGTGAATTTTAACACGCACATTCCCACTAGGCCGAGGAAGAAATGCCACCCTTCTCACATTGGCCTGTTATAGCGCCACCAGCAGGTCTAATTTAGCAAAACACATTTTTGGAACAAAATGCCTCAAATCATGAATGCAGTGTCTGATTGCCGTGAAATACCTAAGAATAAATGGCACCCTTTTCACATTGGCCTATTATAGCGCCACCAGGAGGCCACAATAACGTACCTGACCTGGCGGAGACCTGTGCTCCGAGGAGCACTTTTTCTAGTCATTCTTGATTCTTTAAGAACTTAACACATTGAGTAATCCAACCATTGAGTGCAAAAAAAAACGTATTACTTTAAAAGCCTGTATCTCGGCTCCTGTGTACTTTTTTTTTTACTATGTATTTTTGACTATTTTCAACTGGCTGCAACTATGGAACGGATTACCGAATGTTTGTTTTTTTTAATCCCCGATTCTACGATTCCCCTGTGTGTGTAATGAGGGGATCACCGTGAGGACGGTGATCACTGAAAATAATTTGTGACTACTTGAAAAAGGTACAAAAATGGTTAAAAACAGCCACTGGCTGTACCCTTTTTTTAAAACCTCTGGCACTCAATGTGTTAACTCTCAGTTGGACATAACCTTTATTCCCCCAAAACCAGTGAACAACTCAGGAGCTGGAGACACTAAGTTAAATCTAATTAAATGGAATTCCTAATGGATTCATTAAGAAAGAAAACACCTTGAAGTGTTTTACTATGTATGAGGGAAAACTGAAGAATACGGACAAGTACAACTAAAGACTAACCCTAATGACTTCCCATTATTAATGGTATTTATTTATTTTATTTAACACAATCTCATCAACACCAAACAACAACCCACAGATCCATATTCCACCTGTCATTTGCTTCAATGAAGTGAGGCGTGCACAGCATCCGTTTTATTTGAGTGCACAGTCAAGTCCTCAGTGCTAATTTAACTCTGAGAGCGTACAAATGGAACCAAATGGACCCTCGGGGATTTCACTGTGTGCCTGTGTGTGTGTGTGTGGTATTCTAAAATCCTCGCTCGCAGCTCAAACTGAGCTTCTCTCTCCGACCGTCTTTGTCTGTTCTGTTCTGTTCAGTTTCCACCCCAAATGTGTGTCTTTGGTTTCACACATAACTAAAGGGAACAACAAGGCTTTGTGTCCTGTACACAAGACATGCTTTGAGAAAACATAATGCCTGATTGTTGGCTCTCTCTAGCAGCACGTCAGACAATAGATGTGCTTTGGATTAATGTCCCGGAGCTTTTATAGCGAGGAAGTGATCCACAAAAGCAGGGACTCTAAGTGATTGGCATCCAAACAGAAAAAACACACACGCCCGTTTCTCACTGGAAGATGTTCACAGATGAAATAAAGGCCATCGAATAAAATTACTCTCTGGTGGGGGGAGGGTTAAAAAAGGGGAAAATAGCAGTGGTGGGAAAAGTACTCAAATGTTTTATTTAAGTAAAAGTATCAATACTGCAATGTAGAAGTACTCTGTTACAAGTAAAAGTCCGGAATTCTAAATTGACTTGAGTAAGAGAACAAAAGTATTGGTATAAAAATGTACTTAAAGTACCAAAAGTAAAAGTACTAAAATGTACAAGCTCACAACGCGTCACGATGCGACGCATTGTGACGCGTTGTGAGCTTGTAGATCTGCTATTTTCAAGTATAAAATAGGGCTAAGTGGTAAATGCATGTTTTTTAATGTAATAATTTATATCTGCAAAGTAACTCAAGTTTTCAAATAATTGCAGTGGAGTAAAAGTACAATATTTGCCTCTGAGATGTAGTGGAGTATAGAAGTAAAAGTATAGACAATTGGAAATACTCCAGTAAAGTAAAAAGTACCTCAAACTTTTACTTAAGTACAGTACTTGAGTAAATGTACTTAGTTACTTTACACCACTGGAAAATGGTATGACTAAATCTGACTAAATGTTTGTGTTTCTTTGTAGGACTTTATGAATGGACAAGCTAACAACTTGCACAAAATCACTGTGAATCAATCAGAAGCTCACAAGATGTGTGCTAATCTCATTAGACTAGACTACACTGCAAGTCAAACAAACAGCAAAAACTCTGATTGCGTTCCTCATCAGATATATTATAATTATAGCCCAGTCTTTGGCTTCAGCTCACAGCAAAGCAGGGCTAGTTATGCTGGAAAGCAGTAGTTCTCAGCCTGTGGGTCGAGACCCCCTTGGGGTCCCCACATGATTTTGGGGGGTCCCCATCTGAAAGTGAGACAATTTAAGGACTATTAAGACCTTTTTAATACCTCAAAAAAGAAAGAAAGAAAACAAAAAAGACCATTACTGCATCAAAAGTAATCAACAAACTATACTATAAAAACTGGTCAAATTGTCAAATAATATAAGAAAGAGGCAAAAGAAATTCTATAGACGATCCACAAGCTCACAACGCCTTGTAACGCGAGGCGTTGTGAGCTTGTAGACTAGCTATTTTCACAATATTCATCTATGGAACCAAACAAAATGTAATGCCTCAACTCCTACAATTCCAAGTGCTTGTCAGGGTGGGGGGTCCCCAGTTCAAATATGGTATTTTTGGGGGGGTCGCAGCCTGAAAAGGTTGAGAACCATTGCTTTAAAGCACACGTTGATTAAAGAAGAAAATTGCAACAAACGTGAACGACAATTGTGTGAGCAATTGTGTGAGCACCGAAGTCTGGCGTAATTTACACATCCTACCTGGGTCGCGGTTCCACCCCCCCCCCCCCCCCCCGTTCTGAATTCCCATAGACGTGTAACTGCCAAAGACGTTTATAAACGTCTTTGGGCCTTCAGCTATTGCCTGCCAAAGACGTTAAAAAACGTCATGAAAAAAAAAAAAAAAAAAAAAATTAAAAAAAATGTCTAAAAAGATTCTCTTATTATTTAGTATTGACACTCTTTCGATATTCCAAACGAATAAGGAGATAACAATTTCCAAAGATTTGCTGCTCCATCCACTTCAATGTTAAAATTCAAACGGACAAACAATTCACATTGTTTTTTGGTTTGAAACTACTGGTTTTGAGCTATTTTCAAACATCAAACAACACATGACAACAAGGTCATAATGACCTCGTTGACATTTGTGAAACCACACCTGAATCTCATCTGTGATTAGAAATTATCTGGGATCAATCATACTGGAAAAAAATGCGAAAAGGTACCAAAATCGTTCAAAACCCTGGCAGAGGCTACAGACTTTTCTGAAAAACTCTGGCAGTCAATGGTTAATATCGCGTCAAATAAGAACTGTGTTCCAAAAATAAACAAATGACCCCGGCGATTTTACTCTTATGGATATGAAGCATCAACTGACGGTGAGAAAACGCTAATGCTACTTCCGCCGAATTAGTAAAATTTTCGCCAATAACAGATTGTATTAAATATGAGTGACTGACTATCATAAACTGTACTCTATGATGGCTAGTTAGATCAATAAACCTTTCTGCAAAATGTTCCTACTTGGCCTAAACCACTCATTGTTCCACATCTCTACAACAGTCCTCCATGACAATTCCAGGTGGAGGGCTCATGTTTCAACAGCCAGATGTGTGCTGTGTGTGTGCGTGTGCATGTGCATGTGCGTGTGCGTGTGCGTGTGCGTGTGCATGTGCGTGCGCGTGCGTGCGTGCGTGCGTGCGTGCGTGCGTGCGTGCGTGTGTGTGTGTGTGTGCGTGTGTGTGTGCGTGTGTGTGTGTGTGTGTGTGTGTGTGTGCGTGTGTGTGTGTGTGTGTGTGTGTGTGTGTGTGGCACAAGCATCACACAGAGGTGAGAAAGGAATCACATGCTCAGGTTGAAAATAAACGCATTTCCCGCTCCATCCTCCTCGTTTTAGAAATGAATCCTAAATCAGCTCTGAAGGAGTAGCAGCAGGGAGACAAAAGCTACATCTGAATAAGAAGAGCAGAATTCTGTGTCACACGAGCAGGAGGGGGGGGAGAAAGGAGTAACTGAATGAGATCCTACCTGATGCACTGAACTGACTGCTTCCGAGGGTGGTCGGTCTGTTTTTCCCACCGTTCACAGGTGGCGAAAACATCTACCAAAAATAAACAAACATAATATGTATTAGATCAGTGGTTCTCAACCAGTGGTCTGGGGACCACCAGTGGTCCTTTAGGAGGTTCCAGGTGGTCCCCAGCTAAATGATGGAGAGTTGGTAACCAAATGGACCCTTATAGATCTTTAACTCTTGAGAGGGTAACATGAAACCAAATGGACCCTTAAAGATCTTTAACTCTTGAGAGTGTAAAATGAAACCAAATGGACCCTTATAGATCCTTAACTCTTGAGAGTGTAGAATGAAACCAAATGGACCCTTACGAGTCCATTTGGTTTCATTTTACGCTCTCAAGAGTTAAATTATTGTTAAACATCTGCATTACTTAATTAAAGAAGATCAACGTTTGCCTGTTATCTCTCCTATGGTACCAACATCAATACAACATGGAATTGTGGACAAAATCTTATCCAACAATAACAAAATATTCTACGTTTTTGGTCTGAGAGGCAAAATCTCATCAAATGGTGGTCTGTGGCTCAAATACCTTATAAGTAATGGACCTTGATATGAAAAGGGTTGAAAACCACTGTATTAGATGCATAATAACAGGATAACTCTTCGTGCCACACACAACCATGTATTCAAAATATCATTAATGAACCTGTTGAAAATAACCCTTGATAATAAATGATACAGAAGTAGACGAACAGACGGAATGAATGCTTGCATGTGGATGAGTGTATTGCACACACACAGACATGCTTTAGCATGTGTTCTGTTATGTATATAATTATGATCTTCCCAATCCAACATACGTACGTACACACAGTGTCAACACAAAAGACAACTGATGAAAATGTAAAGCCATCCTACCGCACTGAAATCCAGCAAGTCACTTAGTTCCTTGTCTGTTCCAATAGCGGCAATCCGCTGCTGTGGGTTCATCCTGGAAATCTAAAAAACCTAAAGAGAAAATATAAGTTCTTAATCGTACACTGTAATGATGACTCGTTTCTCTCTGGAAGGTTGAGGATTGTTGCACACACACACACACACACACACACACACACACACACACACACACACACACACACACACACACACACACACACACACACACACACACACACACACACACACACACACACAGTCAATGAATGTACATGTAGCCTATTGGATGATGACGAATAAAGGCAAAGCCACAGTTGAGCTCCAACTTCAAGTTATGGCAGTGAGTGGAATAATTTATCACTGATATCTGACAGATATCTGACAATGCTGCCAGAGATCCTAATGAGCTATAACTGAAAAATAATTGCAAGTATTTGTTTATAGGCCTACTTTTACCTTCTCCCCCCCCCTCCCTCCTTTATATTATCCTTCATCTTCTCATTCAGGTGAATGAGAAGATGAAGCATAATAAATAAAGAGCCATTTGATGTGAAAGCGTTCTGAATGGATGTGGCACACAGTCACACACACTTTTGTGACAACAACCCCCAAATCTTGCAGCATCGTTATTTAAGATTAATTCATAATTCAGATACCTCCCTAGTACACAACTGTGTTGCCTCCCCCCTCCCTAAAAAAAAGAACAGATATACAAGCCAACACGTTGTTATAGCTTATAGATCTGTTCTTTTTTTGTTTTCATAGCTTGTAGATCTATTTTTGTTAGATTATAGTGGAGCTGTTCTTTTTTTCAGCTTGTGGGTCTCTTTTTTGGGGTTTAGCTTGTAGAACTGTCCTGTTCTGTAGCTTATCTGTTTCTATAGGATCTGGTTCCTCTTTTTGTTAACTTGAAGATCTGTTCTATAAGCTTGGAGATCTGTTCTTTTTTTGTTGTCAGCTTGTTGATCTGTTTTTGTTAGATTATAGTGGAGCTGTTTTTTTTGCAGCTTGTGGATCTTTTTTTTTTTTGGTTAAGGTTGTATAGAACTGTCCTGTTCTGTAGCTCATTGGTTCTCAAAGTGTGGTCCGGGGACCCCCAGGGGTCCTTGGGGGGTACCAGGGGGTCCCCAGCAAAATGTGTTCATATATCATTTTAACCACTTTAACCATATTTTATACTTTGACTTTTCAAAAATAGCAGATATACAAGCTCATAGCGCCACCGAGTGCTGCGCTATGAGCTTGTAGATCTGCTATTTATTTATTTTAATCCCTGGCACAAAATATTTTTTAGATGGGGGGGTCCGCAGCCAACTACATATCATTTTTGGGGTCCTTGACATTAAAAAGTTTGAGAACCAATGCTGACTGCTGTAGCTTATCTGGTTCTTATAATGTAAGCTTGACAATCTGTTCTGTAAGCTTGGAGATCTGTTCTCTTTCTTTTTTTTGGAGAGGAGGGGGGCAAGTTACACCCCCATGCGCGACGGTAGTACTGTACTGTAGCCCAGTGGTTCCACTGAACCAACGCTGTAGCTTAGATCTGTTTCGGTTTGGTTCTTTTCTTGTGTTCGCTTGAAGATCTGTTCTGTCAGCTTTCGATCAGTTTTTTTTTTTTTTTTGTGTGTGGGGGGCGGGGGGCGACACCCCCATGCATGCGCGACGGGAGTACTGTACTACTGTACATACAAATCAAGCTCAAGCTTATAAACGCAACAAAACACCAATTTTGAGTCGCGATTTACGATGGCAAACCTCAGCAACACAGACACTAAGCTGGTGTTTACACCTTCTCATTTAGTTACAACGTTAGCAATGATAACACACGCGAATACACAGCTATAAACATAAGGCTGCAGTTATTATATTACAGTCATATATTGATTGGATGTGTAGCGATCAAAAGCTGCAAGAAGCAACTGCAATGGAACTAATAGTAACCGTTATAGACAACATGCAACAAGAAAAGCTCTTCGTACCTCAAACTGTGTGAAACACCCCCAAAAAATACACGTGAATTACATTAAGATCATTAACAATAAACAGATCTTAAAGCAAGTGATCATCATTCTAACCAACACCCCCAGCAGCTCCACATAGGCTACTGTAAGCTCTCTCTTTAAACTCCCCACAACTTCTTCCTCCACAAACTCCTATGAATATAATATCTTATTTACCTTTATCCGTATAAAACATCCAACTAGGGTGATCGGAGGGAGGCGGACCGAGGAACAGGGACTCAAACTCTCGCCCTCAAACAAAGTGGATGAGTGGTTTTAATGCAGCGATCATATACCTGTAAAGAAATAATCCTCTACATTATGATATTTCACTTACGAGTTTCCCTTAGGCAGACATTTTTCTGCTTTTGCAAAAAGCCTCAGCACCACCACACCGTCCGCGATGATGACACTGGTTGTTGTATCCCTCCGCCCGAGCACAGTGACACGATTTCCCCCATTGGATGAATGTCCCACACACACACACACACGCGCGCGCGCGCACACACACACACACACACACACACACACACACACTCACACACACACACACACACACACACACACACACACACACACACACACACGCACACACACACACACACACACACACACACACACACACACACACACACACACACACACATGACACGAAGCACTGTAGCCATGCTGCTTACCAGTGGTGTAACTGAGTACATTTACTCAAGTACTGTACTTAAGTACAAATTTGAGGTATTTTTACTTTAATGGAGTATTTCCAATTTTCAATACTTTTACTTCTACTCCATTACATCTCAGAGGCAAATATTGTACTTTTACTCCACTAGAATTATTTGAAAACTTGATTTACTTACTTTGCACATTTAGATTATTATTACAAAACATACATTCAGCCCTATATACATTTCAGCCATTTGAAAATAGTAGATCTACAAGCTCACAATGCGTCGCGGTGCAATGCATTGTGAGCTTGTAGATCTGCTATTTTCAAATGATTTTATACATTTGAAAACTTGAAATGGGACATTCTGCATAATGAGTACTTGGTACTTTAGGTATATTTCGATGCCGATACTTTTGTACGTTTTACTCAAGTACATTTTTAATACAGGACTTCTACTTGTAACAGAGTATATCTACATTGCAGTATTGACACTTTTACTTAAGTAAAACATTTTAGTACCTTTTCCACCACTGACACACACACACGCATGCATGCACGCACACACACATAGATAGACTGTGCTGGGTGGGACATTTTAATGTATATACACACACACACACACACACACACACACACACACACACACACACACACACACACACACACACACACACACACACACACACACACACACACACACACACACACACACACACACACACACACACACACACATACACACAGCATGCTCCTTGGTTACATTCTACATTCCATGTCCCATACACACACATAAGTATCTTACATGCTGCTGGCTTTACATAGGCCTATACTGTAGCCTACATGAAGGAGATAAAGCTCCTGGAATACATTACACATTGGAGTAATGAATACAATACTCTATGAATGTATGTTCACACACACACACACACACACACACACACACACACACACACACACACACACACACACACACACACACACACACACACACACACACACACACACACACACACACACACACACACACACACACACACACACACACACACACACACACACACACTCACTCACTCACACACACACACACACACACACACACACACACACACACACACACACACACACACACAGCTCCTGGTTACATTAGATCACTGTTTCCCACACAGTGGATCGGGACCCATTTTTGGGTCCCAGATCCATTTTTGTGGGTCAAGAGGTAATATCCCTTTATTCTTTGTTTCCTGAATTTTTTTCATTAATTATTATTATTTTTGAAAGATTTTCTAAAGATTTCCATCAAAAAATCACACATTTTCACCAGTTGAAAACACATTCAAAGCTAAATGTGAAAACAAATGTTTAAAAAGTAGTGAAAATAGCAGATCTTGCGCCACGTTGCAAGCTTGTAGATCTGCTATTTTCACTAGTTTGGGTCTTGAGCTAAAAAGTTTGGGAATCAATCCAATAGATTGTAGTGGATTACCCCAACCCCCAAAAGCACACACATGCACGCACGCACGCACGCGCGCACGCACGCACGTGCACACACACACACAAAATCATTTTATCCTTGCTTAATCCTGTGTAAAGATGCATGCATTTGACCCATGATACACCTGAATACCATTTCATCCAGTACTTTGCTCTAAATGAAGAAGTATCTTAGCCAACGGTAGCCTATTCATGACTTTTCCATGTTCTTCTAGAGAAGCTCTGATGTTTTGTCTCAGAGTAGACACAAATCCAATAAGACTTGATGGTATTGTCTGACTATAGGCCTATAGGTTATTTGATTTAAAGCAGCCTATAGCAGTGGTTCTCAAACTTTTTCATTTCAAGGACCCAAGTATTTGGCCGCGGACCCCCATCTCAAAATATGTTGTACCAGGGACCGCCATGAAGCAAAGATTTGAGTTCAAAGATTTGCACAAATGTTCACGATTTCTCAAAAATAACAGATATACAAGCTCCGCGGCACTCTATGAGCTTGTATATCTGCTATTTTTGAATAGCCAAAGTATAAAATATGGATAGAGTGGTTAAAATGATTGTGACGCTTTATTATGTACCCCCCCCGAAGGACCCCTGGGGGTCCCCGGACCCCACTTTGAGAACCAATGGCCTATAGTACTATTAATTAAGCCAGTTCAGGACCTCTTGCAGTCCTCCAGTTAGTTAGTTAGTTAGTTTCAAAAGTATGAAAGGAATTTAGATTTATTATAATTTTGATTAATTTGTATTCATTATTGATGCACCCTTTATACAGTTTTAGCATTATAGTTTACCAGGGAAAGTCCACCAACTGACAACCTTTACCATAATCCTGTGGAGTCTTTAATTTCAAACCTTTGGCTTGACTGAAGTTGTCAAGTATTGATTTGAATATACCCCCCCCCCCCCCCCCCCCCCCACACACACACACACACACACACACACACACACACACACACACACACACACACACACACACGACAGTGATGGTGATAATATGATAGTGTATGTTGTCTAAAAAGCCTAAAATGTAATCAGTGAAATCTCAAAATGAGCTTTAAACAGCCAATATGGAGAGGTCACGAGGTGCCATTAAAATCCTTCCAATCCGTCCCCAGCCAAATTAATAATTAGGAACCAAATTGACCCATGTCTGTAACTCTGAGAGTGTATGTACACTCTCAGAGTTAAATGAACACGGATAATGATGATACAGTGTAGATCCCCCCCCCCCAAGAGGGACCTCTTCTCTCAGCTTGGTCAGGTACGTTTTTTAACAATATTAGCTATGATGATATTACAAAAAGAGCCTGAGGCAGACACACCATGACATTGTTAACAGCCCAAAAATATAATACTGTTGTGCAATAGAAACGCATAAGGATGAAACATTTGTTTTGTTATTTATCTCATAATAACATAAGGAAACCACCTTAAATGTTTGGGAACACATAGCGCAAGGTCCCTGTGCGCAGAACTGTCTGTCGGAACTACTTTTCCTCCGCCATGGTGAGCGAGAGGGAGCGGAGCCAGAATGGTGAAGCAAGATTAGCATTGGACACTCATCCAAATATCTGTTGTAAGGTCCCAATAGGTGTAAAGTAACTAAGTACAGTAGGCTACTACTGTACTTAAGTACAATTTTAGTTATTAGTTACTTCGTAGATTTTGATTATTATTACAAATTACAAAACATAAATTAACCACTTCAGCCAAAAAGTTTTTGATGATTAATTTAAACTGAAATAAATACCTACCACTCAGTGGTGGAAAAGGTATTACATTTTTTTACTTAAGTAAAGGTACAATATTTGCCTCTGAGATATAGTGGAGTAGAAGTAAAAGTACTTAAGAGAATTGGGAATACTCCTGTAAAGTAAAAATACCTCAACATTGTACTTGTGTAAATGCACTTAGTTACTTTAAACCACTGATACCACTACATATGCTCCAATTCCACATATACCCAAATTTATAGAAAGTCTTGAGAAAGGCATAGGGCTGAAACGTTAACCTTTTAGTCCAAACTGTGTTTGCATGATTATGGAATAAAGAGATAAAGATACACATTTTGCTTTTCCTTCATCTTCCTTATTTCTGTTCCGTTAAAAAAAAAAGTATCACCAAAGTTTTTAAAATTAACAAAACTTACAGCAATCCCATTAAATGTCAAAACAATCTTTTTGGGTCATACTGACAAAATAAATAATATCATAGCACACAAATAGGACCATGTATTGGGTTCTGCCCAGTTTCCAGTCTCAATATCCAATGCAAAGCCAACTTTATCCTTATAATACATGGGGAGCAAATTGTTGAATGGATGACAAATGGTTTGTTTATTAAATTAGACATGTGCAATTATGGAAAGTGTTTATTGGCAATGCCTACTAAATTTAAATCAATTAGGCTAATACAATACAAATGTGCTCATTCTCTATTTTGAAACTATAGACATGGAGGGACTATAGTGTTAGAATGAGTAGCCTACTTCAGATTCGGAATACATTCAATAAATACACACTGCACTTTATTTTTGAGCAGTAGGGCTACATGCAAGTTGCATGATGTAACAGCATTCAAAGGTCATTCATTATACCACTGTTTTTCAAACAATGGGTCGGGACCCATGTGTGGGTCACGGACACTTTTTTATGGGTCAGGAGTAAATATCCCTTTATTTTTTGTTTCCTACATTTTGATTCAATTATTTCAAAATATTTTCCAAACAAATCCCCAAAAATGCAAAAAAACATGAATTAAAAACAAATTCAATGATTTTTGAATAAATACAAATCTGAGAAATCCCATAAATTAGAAAACAAATGTTTAAGAAGTAGTGAAAATAGCCGACTGTGAGCTTGTAGATCTGCTATTTTCACTAGCCTGGGTTCGGGGCAGACATCACATTTCTCTTTTGGGTCTCGAGCTAAAATATTTGGGAACCAGTGCATTAGACAATAGACATCTTTGTTAAACCATACTCAATATGGATGTAGTTTTGCAGTAACATGTATTAGTTCTCCAGTAAAAGCTATTAGCTTTCAGCAAGATCATTTATTTACTGTAAGGCAGAGGTTCATCTGTGTTAAGGGAAGTTTTAAGTGGCAGGGACCCAAGCTTCCTTCCAAATGTGAGCATGAGTCCATCCATGTTCCTGATTTTCAGAGCATCTCTGTCTATTGAAAGAATAAAACATTTTGTAACTTCCAATTCACAATGAACAGTGAAAGTGAGGACAATAAATCTCACATTTTTAGCAAAGGATTTTCAGAGAGATTTCTCTGTGTGAGCCACCTGTCTTTATTATTAATTCCAGACTGCCACCTGTTGGACAAACAATATCATGATATATTATGTCCCCTTAAGACCAAAGGTTACATGCTCACCGAATTTTCATTAAAACAAAATGTATGAAAGTAGTTAACCCTAACCCTAAAACCAACTCAAGTACTGTACTTAAGTACAATTCTGAGGTATTTTTACTTTACTGGAGTTATTTCCAATTTTCAATACTTTTACTTCTACTCCACTACATCTCTGAGGAAAATATTGTTCTTTTACTCCACTACAATTATCTGAAAACTTTAGGTACTAGTTACTTTTTAGATTTATATTTGTATTACTGAATATACATTAACCACTTAAGCTATATATATTTCAGCCAGTTGAAAATAGCAGATCTACAAGCTTGTAGATCGACTATTTTCAAAAGATTTTTATACATTTTGGGACAGTTCATGCAAGTGGGACATTCTGCATAATGAGTACTTTTACTTTTGGTACTTTAAGTATATTTTGATGCCAAAATACTTTGTACTTTTACTCAAGTACATTTTTAATTCCGGACTTTTACTTGTAATGGAGTATTTCTACATTGTGGTATTGATACTTTTACTTAAGTACAGAATTTTAGTACTTTCTACACCACTGTTAATTTAACTTCTATGAAGAGCAGATTCGTACAGATGACACGGGTTTAAATGCCACAGCCCACAAGGGTCTGGAGTGGACCAAAGACTGTAAAGGATTGATTGATTGATTGATTCAATACTTTATTTAGAAGTTTGCAGAAAAAAGCACATGAAAGTACAGTTTAAATACAAGGTCAACTGAATAGGATTGAAAAGCCCATGAAAGCCTAATTGGCTTGTTTCAAATGGGGTCCTTTTGTACTCAATTCATAGTGAAGGGCGGTCTGGACCCTATGGATTCCGCATCCGCTCTAACAATCTGCAACTGCAAGATCTATTCTATGCCATCTTGAACAAGTTTCTTGTGATCGTTTCAATGCTTCCCGACTCTGAGAAGAAACAAGCTTCACTTGTTGTGCAGACATCTCCAAGCAGGTATAAGCACCATTAAAGCAGGTGAAATGATTATCATGAAAACAAGTTAAACTATACTTGTATGGTTCTGCAGGAAGCTTGATGAATTGAATACACAAAGCATGGACCCCAATGGAAACAAGCCATGTAATCGCTTTCTTGGGTTTTAATCCTTTTGTATGGAATTGTCAATTGTGTACCTCTGTGCATTTTTTTTTTTTACAAACTGTTAATGAAGTATTCAATCAATCAATCAATGGTCTGTGTGTGTGTGTGTGTGTGTGTGTGTGTGTGTGTGTGTGTGTGTGTGTGTGTGTGTGTGTGCGTGTGCGTGTGTGTGTGCGTGTGCGTGTGTGTGTGTGTGTGTGTGTGTGTGTGTGTGTGTGTGTGTGTGTGTGTGTGTGTGTGTGTGTTGGTTTGTAATGACACAAGATTAACTGGAGACCCTTAATCCGACTGCGTTTTATAACTGCAGCTGTTGAACACACAGCCAGCTAAACTCACAAACACTTTGTATGCAAACTGCCAGCAGGCCAAATAATTACCTCCACCAATTGTTTTTCACATTTGTTTTATACTTTTTGAAATATTTTACTTTAATCTAAGAATGTGGGTCCCATAATGGGCTGAAAAAACCTTGCCTAAATTTGGAGAGATATAGGCTACATCAGGCTGGCCACATGAAGTCCAAAATCCATTTTTGTTTGGATCAGCCTACATGGGCAACAATTAAGGTATAATAACACTGATTGATTCCTGAACCATATTTATTCCTAAATTGGCTTGTCTGTCCTGCAGAAAAAGCATATTAATGCATAGGCATAGGCTACTACATCTTCAAATGTTAAATAGGCCTACTTTCACAAGTTAAATTGGGTGAGAAGAGTGGGCACTAGAGAAGAGTGGACACCCGGAAGAGTGGGCACCTTATGGGGGAAGACTGGGCAACGTTTAAGAGAAAAAATGCCTAATAGTCTACTTGCCAGCCCATAGAGCCCCATTGTAAACCCGGACATGTTGAGTACACCAAGGTTTTATATTAGAAATGTTGAGTATGGGTCCCCAGCATGTGGAAACTGCCGGATGCTAACTTGCATATGTTGAGCAATTTTCAGAATTAGCGTAATTAGCTTTTATTAGCATAATCGCCTACTGTATATGGACAATATTTCAGCAATAGTCCCGGGCCTTAGGGCTAATCAGTCTTAAATGCCCCAAATTTGGCCCAGATGTAGCCAGGGCATGCTCTAATGATTTAGCTAGGGCGCCCGAGCGGGCGACCTTTGGGGTCGCCATAGCGGCCAAATCCAAAATGCCCGCCATGTAAAACTATTTTGGCTGTAATTTTTGAACCAGATGAGCTACAAATACAAACTTGGTGTCTATTTCATGTTTTTTGACCATTGCAAACACATTAGAATGCTTATCATTACGATTGGGTGTGTCTGGAACCCTCATTTGAATATTTCCACCTTGCATATTTTCCATACCTTAACTCTAGCCTCAGTAAAACTATGCCTGAACCTAACCTTAACCCTAACCTCAGTAAAACTATGCCTAAATAACCTCACAGAACTATGCCTAACCTGAATGTAGTTGCTTTCCAGTAATACACATGCCAGACAGGTGCAAAACGCATTCTGTGGACATGAACCCTACGACTTTAAAAAGTATTCCCGTTTTGGTGCCCGGATATCCCCTAGTGCCCACCCTTCCGAGGTCTGGTGCCCACTCTGTGTTGGTGCCCACATTTCCCTAGTGCCCACTCTACCTTGTGCCCACTCTGTTTTGGCGCCCAGATTTCTCTAGTGCTCACTCTTCTCACCCCAAAGTGCTCACTCTATCGGGTGCCCACATTTCCCTAGTGCCCACTCTTCCTAGGTGCCCAGTTTACCCTAGTGCCCAGAATGCTTTGGTGCCCAGCTTTCCTGTTACCCCAGAGAATATCAGTATTTAACCAATACATTACAATTAAAGGTAATGACTGTACAATGTAAATGATATTTTTTTGTTAAAAGAAAATCTCTATATTCTAGTAATCACTGCTGGAGTGTTTGTTCAATTTCATCCAATCAGGAGAGAGTACACTACCCATTTATCAGCTTCAATTTGACAGTATTCCAATTTTAAAATTGAGATTTTTTTGTACTCATGCGAGTACTTTTACTTTTGGAACTTAAAGTATATTTTGATGCCAATACTTTTGAATACCCAACTTGTAGGCTACATGTAACAGACAATTTCTACAATGGGGTATTGATACTTTTACTTACAAAATGTTAGTACTTCTTCCATCACTGCTAGAAAGAAAATAACCAATGCTTTGGGTCTGCAGTACCACAGTTTTGGTACTTTTTTGGGTTATCTCACCTTCGCTCTCTGTCTCTCTCCCTTTCTCAGTGTGAGAAGCTCCTGGACCTGAAGTCGAGTCATACAGCCCGGATGAAAAAGTTCCAGACCACAGCCAAGGAATGGGCACAAAAGACAGAAAAGTCCGGCAATCAGTCAAAGCTCCTTGACAGCTCTGCCCTGATTGTAATAAACATTTTGTCTTTCTCTTTTGGTCAGGCACTGCAGGTTTTTATTTAACAACATCACATAAATATACAGTAGAATGTTATTACATTATAGGCGACAGGGTGTGTCTTTGTCGGGATGTCATCAACCCAAATGCATTTGCAATATTTCAGACAATAAAGAAACTTCAAAAATGGTACAGCGGGTATAAATTCCACGGTTGATGTTGGAGCACTACATAATCATTCAGATTTGATTTCTTACAGGAACAGATACATTTGCATATGCCTTAATTACACTGGAATAGACATTAGTGGTGTTGCTCATTAGTGCAGCCTGTACCATATGTGTATAAAAAAAAATCCTCCTAATGCCAGTTTATCATTACTAGTGTGTCTTGCCTTTGTAACAGTGCCTTGGCAATCATCATCATCATCATCATTCGAGTGCCCTCGAGATCTGCGACACAAGCTGCTTCCACTGGTCTCTGTTGCTCATTGCCACCCCAAGTTCATTCACAGTCAGTCCTGTATCTCTACTCAGAACATCTGGAAATGTGAGTGGTCTGGTTCCTCTTGATGGGCAGGGTAGTCTCCACAGAAGAATATCCGAAATGACCTGGTCTTTTGCTCTGTGACAATGTCCAGCAAAGCGGAGTCTTCTTTGTGCCACAACAACTGAGATGGAGGGGATGCCACCATAAATCTGAGCTTTAGTGGGATGGTTCCTCCATGAAAGGTTCTGGACACGCATGAGGAGTCTTGTGTATGTTCCGTCCAGACGATCCCGTAGCTCCTTATTCATTGTCCATGTTTCGGCACCATACAGAAGGATACTTTCCACACAGGCTTTGAAAAGGTTGATCTTGGTGGTTCTTGAGATGTCTGACTGCCATATTTGATGTAGCTTATTGCAAGCACTCCAGGCCTGACCTTTCCTAGTCAGGAAGTCCTTTCTGCTACTGACTACATACGATCCAAGGTACTTGAAATCCTCACTTTCTTTGATGTCACTGCCGTTTATGGAGCAGATGGTTCTTGGCAATAACTCTGTTTGCTTCTATGCTTTTCTATGTTTTAAAGGTGGAGAAACTGAAGGCCCTTGGATATTTTCCTGTCCTGATGTGGGGAAAGTACAAACACTTGGACAGCCGAGCTCCTTTGTCCCTTTGAGTTTCCAGCGATGGTGCATACAGCCCTGGACAAGATTCTAGCGTTATTTGAAGTTTTATTAAAAGGTAGGTAGGCACAATATCATGACTCAATATTAAGATTGATCCTAAATTGTGGAAACAGATGTAGCGGCAGCTACACACACACAATCGCATGTAGCCCCCCCCCCACACAATGACAGGAGAAATGGGGAGAGAGATGGGGAGTAACACGCAGCATCGGGATTGGGACTCGAACCCGCGACACGCTGTCAGGCTGGTATTGCAACCTAGGGTGCCTGGACCGCCACGCCGCGGCCCAGACCATTGTCACTATTCTTTATCAATTGTTTGTTATTGTTGTTATTGCTGCTACAATGTTGAGGAACCATAACCAAAGAACTTTACTCTTGTGTACTTTCATAATAAATCTTGAATCTTGAATAATACATCTTAAATGTATCGTTTTTTTTTTTTTTTTTTTTTTTTTCAAAGTATGGGATCCTGCACTAGAGGAAGTGGGCCAGCAAGAGAGGACAGGCGACGAAGATGAGACAGAAAGAGAAATGGATGAAGAGGACCAGAGCGGACCCGGACAGGGAGTGGGAAGTGAAGTAGGAGACACAGGGGAGAGGAGGGACATACAGCAGATGGAGACTGGTGGGGAGATAGAAGCATGGGAAGACAGAGTAGACAGTGAGATAGTGGACAGCGGAGAGACGGAGGGACATAAACACTCGGAAGGCCTGGGACTGATGGAGACGGGAGAGATGGAGACAGACAAGGAGAGGGAAGAGCTGGGACTGATGGAGGGAGACAATGAGAGAGAAGAGCTGGTGGAGAAAGGAGAGATGGTGGCAGACGGGGAGAAAGAAGAGCTGGAACTGGTGGAGACGAGAGATATGGAGGGAGACAAGGAGAGAGAAGAAGCTGGAACTGGTGGAGACAGGAGGAGAGGTGGAGGGAGACAAGGAGAGAGAAGAGCTGTAACTGATGAAGGCAGAAGAGAGAGAAGAGCTGGAACTGGTGGAGACAGGGGAGATGGAGGTAGACAAGGAGAGAGAACAGCTGGGACTGGTGGAGACAGACAAGGAGAGAAAAGAGTTGTGTTTGGTGGTAGACAAGAAAGGTGAAGAGCTGAGACTGTTGGAAACAGGGGAGATGGAGGCTGAGTGAAGAGCTGGGAGTGGTGTTGACAGGAGAGATGGAGGCAGGCAAGGAGAGAGAACAGCTGGGAGTCGTGGAGACAGACAAGGAGAGAGAAGAGCTGGGACTGATGTTG
The DNA here is from genome assembly GCF_963280865.1 of Gymnoscopelus braueri. Lineage (NCBI taxonomy): Eukaryota > Metazoa > Chordata > Actinopteri > Myctophiformes > Myctophidae > Gymnoscopelus > Gymnoscopelus braueri. The sequence goes on from NC_137603.1 coordinate 60,697,262, forward strand.
ACAGCAGAGATGGAGACAGACAAGGAGAGAGAACAGTCAGAGGAAGTGGGCAAAGAAGATATTGCGGCAAAGAAGATAGTTGCACCTAACTGGTAAGTGCCGAAACAGGATAGAAGATGCAAAGCAATAAAGGCAATCTTGACTACGTATATAGTACAGGTGGGCAAACGTTTTGGCACAAGATCCCTGTAGCTGTTTTCCCAGTGAAAAGTATTATTAAAATTACTGACATAGTCAGTAATTTAATAATAATAAAACCTAAGAAAGAATAAGTCAATACTAACATGTATTATAAAGGTAAGCTCAATGGTGACTATCTGGGGACAGAAGTGTTAGGCACATAATACAATGATGTACAAGAAGAAGGGGTCTAATAATGGCCTGGATCTTGGACTTCATGTCAGTTCTATGACATCTATGACATATACCTAAACATTTTGGCTACTTCAAGATTACTAAAGAAAGAAGACCGTTTATCAATTATCAACAGGTGTATTTGACAACACTGCATAGAATAAATATATTACACGAAAAGAAAAGGGGAAAAAAATAAATCCAGTCCTGCAGAGAGATAGCATGAAGTTGCTGTCTATTGCAGAAACAAGAAAGAGTTCACAAAACTATCTTCTGTGGTGTCATGTTTTGCTCTTGGTATATTAGTATTTTTTTGTTACTGAGTGTACAGCACTTTGGTTCAATGCAGTTGTTTTAAATGTATAAATAAAGTGGATTGGATTGGATTGGAAAAAGCACAGGGAACTGGTTAACAGAAAGAAGGAGCAGGAATTGTGGCGAGAGACATAGTGAAACAAAAATATGATTGATTGACGCTTCACTGCGTCATTGGAGCGTGTGAAAAAAGTTGAAACTCAACTTTCTTTTGTAGTGCGTCAGCCCCATCACGTATAGTGACAAGTGTTGGCCATCAGTTCCATTGCACATAATTGTAGCCTGTTGCTTTGTCACTGCTAGTTTGAAAGCAGCTATAGGGTGAGAGTTGGCACTGGGAGCTTTCATGTGAGAAAACACAGAACACACAACTTTCACGGCAACTCAGGCTTTTCAATCCTATTTAGTTGACCTTGTATGTAAAACTGTATTTTTAAATTTCTAAATAAAGTATTCAATCAATCAAAAAAAAAAGCACTCTTGTGATCAAACACAACATATGGTCTTTGGCCTGAGATTCTTCCTCTACGCTTCCAAATGAGGCATGCAGACTCAGCAGAGCTTATGCAGCGTGTCTACAACACCCTGGTGGAGAGGAGGGCTGTAGAGACACAGAGAGATAGAGACGGAAAGACAGACAGAGACAGGGCTGGACTGGGACATAAATTCGGCCCTGACTTTTGGCCCAGACCGGCCCACCATAACCAGTGCGCAGATGCTCTACCGCCCCACTCCGTCAAGGCACATACAAACGCACATGCCCTTAATACCACCACCTTTACTGAAAAGCCTCCCTCCATGTTCTGGAGCCTTGAGTAAAATAAATGATAACTACACGACCCATACATACACAACTACAACCTATAAATATGATAGTTATCCTACAGTACTCACAAACAATGAAAGTGGGTTGCTCTTATATATTCAGGATGCAGGCTAAAGCACATCATGGCACTGGCAGTAAGCAAACTTACTCTGGTGAGATCATCTCCACTGGAGATTATGTAATGGGCCTATTACAAACCTGGACATGAGCAGTAGAGGACTATCATGAATGGGTGAAGTATGAACATTACATACAAAAATGAGTCTGCATGCAATCAGAACTTTAGGTTGCTAAAGTATAGAAAACAAGGGTAGACTATAATGATCTGAGAATGCATCTGTTATAGGCTAGATCTATAGGCTGTATGAGGATGCCATAACAGGATATGCCTAACTTATACATAGCAAAGGCTGTAATTTGCGTAGCCTACTGTGTGTATGCAAATAAGTTGTTTTATTGTAACAGCAAAGTCATTTAGTGTCTTTAATAACAGCTATGTATGACCCTGTGAACATTTTGAAAGGTCAGTAAAATAATAACACTGTGACTGAAACAATATGTTTGATCAATGTCCTTTAAGCCCAAATGGGCTGCCTGGGCAACAGGAATGAACTTGTCATGTAATTATTGGCAGAAATGTTCATTAATTACAAAAATAGCAGATCTACAAGGACACACCACATCACAATGGCACTGACTTGTGAGCGTGTAGATAGTAATGTTTTTGTGACATAATCATATGACTAAAGTATAAAATAGGGCTTAAGTGGTTAATATAAGCATTAATCAATCAATTAGGACAGTGTGGATTATTATAGTTGTTTTATCTTTTAAGATTTTTTTGGGGGTCTTTTATGCCTTTATTTGGACAGGACAGTATACTGTAGAACCTGCGAAACACTGTCATGCTGGATTACCAGTTTATGTATGCGCCTGGACCGCTAGGCCAGCGGGCGCCCAGGATTATTATAGTTTGAAGTATATCTGGACACAGTTACTTGTAACACACCATGCAGAGTTTGCTGTTTAATGTTTGATAGCTAAGGGACAGTCCTCTGTTGTGCTTACCATTCACCACATCACCTTATGCTAAACTGTCCTACAAGTGTCAGCCAGCCGTCCCTTCAGATTAGCACTGTTTCTCTCTCTCTGTGCCAAGTGTGCTGCCATACGCATGCCTTTATTAATTCAATGGTGTCTCCCACCGAACATAGAATATCTACAAGCCCACAATGTGTCAAGGCAGCGACGCATTGTGGACCTGTAGATCAGCTGTTATACTGGGGTCAATATATAATTGCAGGACTTCTGAAGTCCATGGGATATAACTTGCATGCATTTTTATTAAAAGTAAAAAATAAAATAAAAAGCTTTTTATGTTCATTATGATCATGTCTTTACAAATACCATCATTATTCACTATGGAAACAGTCACTTATTAATACAAAATGGCTGGATATCACTAAGATGTCAACTAAATAACCGTCAGAATTTAATAACAACCACCTTCTAATTAGTTAAACAACACTAAAATGAGCTTAATCAAAAATTGTTTTTATCATTTTATTTGGATAAAGCTAAGATAATCATGGCAGATACATTTTTTTCCTAAATATATCAAATATTGTATGGAAAATAACGCATTTTATCTGTGTCCGAGAAATCACTGTCAACTAAGTTACCCATTACAAAAACACCTCTCAAGGAGGTGTGTCATTTCCAAATCACATGACCTGCTCCACACGATGTCATTCCTGAAAAACAGACTGGCAAGACTCCAAGGTATGTTCTTCTTCCTCTTTCTAATTATTTAACATGAAGTAGTGTGTGAGTCAAGTGTGGATTTATCGCAGGTCAACAGTGTTACTACAATATTGTTATAAATAACTTTCTATTTTAATTTTACTCAATTGTATATCTAATATTTAGAAGAATCTTTCTGTAAAAATGCCATGTGATGTTTGGTGATAGGCTGCCATGTTGATTTTAGACCTGAAAACAGCAAATATGTCAACATGTTACTATGTTACCTGTCAACTATGTTACCCTGTAAAGGTAACTTAGTGGACTAAGAGTAACATAGTTGATGTTCTTATAGTTTTCAGGAGTTAATTTACTATTCTAACTGTACAGTAAATAAAAACAGTTTTCCATAAATATTATAAAAGGTAAACTTGTTTTTCAGGAAAATGCCACGATAATCTGCTGCAGAAAAGCAGCGTCGGTATCGTGCACGGCGAGATGCCGACCCTGCAAAAAGGGAGGCATACCTTAAAAAAGGCCGGCAGAATTGGAACAAGATGAGAAGATAAGGAAAAGTTAAGACTGTGTCTGAACTGAGTGAGAGAGAGAAGCGTTTAAAGAGAAAGTTCTGGAGGAGAGCCGAGCAAGAGAGCAGAGGCAAAAAGAAACAGGCTTCTGCTATTGCCAACATCACCCCACCCATGAGTCCTGACAGTGATGAACAACCACCCGTTCCACAACCAGGAACATCAAGGTTAGAAGGCTATGTAGAAAGTACCTGAAACAGAACATGTACAGTATGTTTGGGGTGGAACTCCAGGGCCTGTGATTGGGCCACGAGGCCGGTATTCAGACAAGCCAATGGGCCAATCATGTTATGTCTCTGTGCTCTGTGGGCCGGTGCTACTGAAGGATTGGCCCTCTCCACTTGTGACGTTGCGAGGCGTTGTGAACTTGTAGATAGGCTATTTTCACAATTTCTTTCTTATATTATTTGACAATTTCGCCAATATTTGACCAGTTTTTATAGTCTAGTTTGTTGCTTTATACTTGCATACTTTTTTTTAGGTATTAAAAAGGTCTTAAAAGTTCTTAAATTGTCACTTCACTGTCATCTGAGAACCACTGGGTTAGAGCAAAGAGGAGCAAAGAGTGTTATAAAATGCTACTGTACTGTATTATGTTAGTGCAAGTACAATATGTGCAGACCTACAGTGAGGGGGTTATAGGAGTCATTCCACCAAACCGGTACGATTTGCGGCCCCTAAAAATGTAAAAAGAAAAATACATTTTGCCACTGACATACAATTGTATCCGTACTTTATTGCTGGTCATGTTTTGTTTTTTAATAAATAGATGATTAATCATTAAAATTGCATTATATAGATCCGTCCCCCAGTCGCACTCAACCCCGTTACACAAGTCATTCCACCCTCCATAAAAATAATGAACTGGTCCTTTAGTGACATCACCAACAGGAAGTGACATTCTACAAGTCTTCTGAACAACATGCTGCAGAGAAAGGTAACTTCCCACCTTCTTTACAATGTTTTATAGTCATTTAAACTTGCATAGTGTGGTCGTAAAGCTTAACAGCTCAACTCTGTTACATGTAATAAATATAGAAAACAATTGTTTTGGAAAATTATCGTGTTATTTCAACAATATATTGGATTTCTTACTATCATGCATGCCATGTGGTCTCCTCTTAATCAACACAGGTAGAGTAGTGGCCATCTTGAGTAAAAAATCACAACCCCTTTACACTCAACCCTGTTATTAATTTAATCATAACAGGGTTGAGAGATTGTGACAGGGTTGTGTTTTTAACACTTTAGTTGTGAAGTTTAATATTATTTAAATGAATTATTATATTACATCAACATTCTTATACTACATGCATATTATATACTTAATAATGTCTATGCTAAAGCTGGGTTTGCTGTTATTTTTTTTAAATAGTAATAGCTTATTAGAATCACATCATTGGAAAGGTTTTCTATTCTTCCAAATGTTTCTGCCTATAGAATAGCTCTGAAAGTATATTTGATTTAATTATATCAATGTAATTATCTACAGACATCTATGAGTCCAAGATGGCACCAACAACAGCGGCAGAAAGGCAGAGGCAGTACCGTGCCCGCCTAAATGCTGATCCTGCAAGGAGAGAGCAATACCTGCAGAGAGAACGACAAAGATGGAAAAACAATGTAGAGGCTGGGGGAAAAAAAGCAATCAATGACTTAAGTCCAAGAGAACAGCGGCACCAGCGTAAATCCTGGAGAGATGCCTACAAACGAAGCAAGGAGAGGAGAGAAGCACTGAAGAACCTAACCACTCCTCCACTAAGTCCAGAAGATGTCCCTCATCCACAAAGTCCAGAAGATGCCCAGGAGCAGAACACACCTTCAAGGTTAGAGCAAAGAGTAGTTAAGAGTGTTGTAAAATGACTCGTTTGAGGGTTGTAAAGAGTTTGAAAATGTTGAGGTTGTGATTGTTTTAGAAAATTGATGTTGGTGTTGAAATGACTAATGTATTGATGGTGTTTATAGGCAACATGTGGCAGGGAATAAAAAAATCTGAAAAGAAAGAGGCAGACTGAAGATGGAACTTCAAGAACTTAAAAAAAAACTAGACAAAGAAAGAAAACGCTCATCAAAATATAAAAAGAGGTACCAACGTGTAAAGAAGCATTCTGAATCACCAAGGTCAAAGGTGAATGACTTAACAGCAGAGTGCCCTGTGAACCACAAAATCAGGAAGATCTTGCTGTTTCACCATTCAATGATTAACGACATAATGAGAAAACGAAAAAAAAAGAAAAACTGTCAAGGGGAGGCAAAATTGTAAAAAAAATATATAGATTGCAGAGAATGGCTGAGGAATCCCTGGGTTTTTCTCCCAAGCGTTGGAAATACAACTTTGAGAGTCTAAATTATGAAAGGAAGAATACCACCAGGTTCGCTGACGTCTTCAAACAAAAAGTAAATAAGTTTTATTTAAGAGATGACGTTAGCAGGATCACCACAGGGACCATACAAACACTGACAAGAAACAAAATAAAAAAGCAGAAAAGATTCCTGGCTGATTCACTGAAAAATCTGCACAGAAGTCATTCTACAAAAACGTTAGTCAATATCACCATAAGGTACATTTGGGTGTCCTCACCACAATCACTCAAATATCATGAAAATGTAACAAAATAATGAAACTCTGAGGTCTTATTATGAATGGCCAAACATTTACACACATATCAGTACAATGATGAGTCTCTTGAAATGTGTTTCCTTCATTTTATACAGATCTGTAACATTGGATGTATATGATTTTGACATGTCCCACACACCATTCTGCTAACTACAGTGTGTCTAATAAGTGGTTAATTTTTAGATTTGTCCTTTTACATAGTTTGATTGTCCACAACAAGTCATTTTGATCATAAATCATATGATATAGTCTGTCTTTATAATCATATTGAACATTTTTTGTATGTCCCTGACATTGCTGTCCACCCTGTCATTTGGGGGTAAACTGGCCCTTTAAGAAACTTACTTAAGTTTAAGTTCCCTTGTTGTCTTCTTCCTGTCTTACTTCAATGGAGGCTGAAGCTGTGGCAAGTTGCCAGTAAGTATTTACACTTATATATATTGTATTTTTCATAATTTATGTGTGTAGTTGTATGTTGTCAAGCTTAGCATGTCCACTCTGTCATACTGAAATATCAATGAATATAAAATTTTTCAGAAATTTGAAATATATCTGTTAAAAAGTATAGAGTCACCTTGCTAACTGAGCTAAGTTGCTAACAGAAGGTCCAGCATGTGCCAATTAAATCCTAAAACTGTCCCAAAAGTTCCACCCTGTCATTGTCCACCCTGCCATAAAGCTTCCAATGACAGGGTGGACATGTGCATAGTTTATGCCATATGCTGATAATATTAAATATATTACAACAGCTATACATACATTTTATAACAGTACATGCTATGCATATTAAGTTCAATATGGACTTTTTAGCCATATCGGTAGCCTATGAGCAAGCCTATAGCTTGACAAGGCAAGCTTAGTTTACCTGGACTGACAATTAAAGTGTGTGAAGGAACATGTTATGTTTCAATTTTATTTTACAATAAGTATTAATAAGTATAATGGGTAATAATAATAATTATTATTATTATTACCCTTATTATTATTATTATTATTATTATTATTATTATTATTATTATTATGATGATACATTTCAATGAATTATAAATGTGATTATAATGCATTATAGACCCAACCTTTAGGTAAAGTGTTACCTGGTATGTGCTGTTCCACTGAGAGATTATAATGCATTATGACCAGAAATTATTAAGTTATAATACTTAAAGGTAGGGTAAGGGATTTTCTTTGGTTAAAATAAGTGTTAAATAGTTCTATATTCTGATAGTACTCATTGCTATAGAGTGTTTGTTCAGTAAAAGGAGTCTCCTTGTCTCTCCAGCTCTTTATTAAACAGAAAATGCATTTTCGTTTCAGTTTCAGTTTCATTTCCAATTTTATCCAATCAGGATAGAGAACTCAATCAGGATATAGATTAAACAAGTGCAATTGGAAGTGATGACACTAAGAAATGAGCATGCAAAATTGGAACTGGAACACTATAAAAATGAAGCTTAAAAATGGGTACTTTCTCCTGATTGGCTGAGATTTTGACACCTACCGGAAAATGTATTTTCAGTTTATTAAAGAGCTGGAGAGACGGGGAGACTCCTGTTACTGAACAAACACTCTATAGCAATGATTAAAATAAGAATATAGTGCTTTAACCTTTTAACAAAATACTTTTTGTTTTAACCAAAAAATATCACTTACCCTACCTTTAATACACCTTGTTATAAGTTGTTATGCATAATAATTATTGTATTTTTCCAGGAATGAGCTCAAAAGGAGCTGAGATAGCCCGAAGATATCGGGAACGCCGAAATGCTGACCCAGACAGAAGACAGCAATATCTTCAGCAAGAGAGGGACAAATGGAAGAAAGACAAGGAGACTGGAAAGAAGAAGGGTATCGATGAGCTTAGCGAGAGAGAGAAACGGGCAAAAAGAAAGAAGTGGAGAGGGGTAAAACAGCAAGTCAGAGCCAGAAACAAGGCCAGTGCTTTGCGTCAGTCGGAGACACCACCGGAGACACCACCCAGCTCTTCTCCTGAAAATCAGCCTGAGCCAGGGCCCTCCAGGTTAGAGCAATGTAAACAGCACGTGCAACACAATTGTTGTCCTATGTATTCAGTGTATCCACATAGAATAAATTAATAAATAAATAAATACATACATACATACATACATACATACATACATACATACATACATACATACATACATACATACATACATACATACATACATACATACATACATACATACATACGGGTGTGTGTGTGGGCGTTGCTTCAGTAGGCTTTCCAATTTAATTCAAAGGTGCTTTATTGGCATGAGATAACATACGTTTACATTGCCAAAGCAAGTGTCAAAATATAATAAAAACAGTTTAAGAAAATGGGGAAAGTTTATACAGTTGGAAGCTATCCACTGTACCTGTGGATAGCCTGGTTTCTATTCACTGCGCAATTCTCAGATCTGGTCTAAAGCCCGCCTACTGTATCCGGTAATTTCTACGCACACATACAATGTACTAACAGGCCCTTTCTGTATCCGCTCTCAACCGGATATGCAGACTGCAAAACGAATTCCCCATGGCCTTCTCCTCACGGTGATTGGTTCCGCCGGAAAGTGTTTACTTCCTCCTCCGCCCCGCCGGGTCTGGAGCAGGGTTGCCATGTCCGCTTATTATAAACGACTTTGGTCTTCTTTTTCTGTTAGGTTGCTTGTAGATATTGGTAACTGCAGTTGTTTTTTTGGGGCTTGTTTCTAAAGTGTAATTGCTTCTTTTGGGCTTTGTTTAAACCTGGTTCTTAAACATTTGCATGTCAAGGACCCCAAATTAATATGATTTGTCTGCAGACAGGGGCGGCCATAGCTGAGTGGTTAGTGAGCCCGCCTAGGGAGCCAGAGGCTCTGGTTGCCCCAGGTACGATTCCAGGCCACGGCACGGCAGCATATGTGTCGATGAAATGAAATTTGTCCCTGAGCAAGACTCTTAACCCCTAATTGCTCACAGGCCCTCATTGGAAACAAGCCCGCAAGGACTTTCATGAACGACCTGTTAAAAGGAATTATCCTTATCCTAGACCCCCATCAGGAGATCTAGTTAGCAACGTGTCATTGAGTACATGGGGACCCCATTTGAAACAAGCCATTAGGCTTTCCTGGGCTTTTCAATCCTATTTAGTTGACCTTGTATTTAAACTGTACTTTCCATGTGCTTTTTTCCCCCTGCAAACGAATAAAGTATTCAATCAATCAATGTCACATGAGCTTGTAGATCTAGTAGCTATACTGTAGTAGCCCTAGAATGTCTGTGATCTTACATACATTGTAGGATGTATTGTTTGTATGTAACATTCTAGGGCTACTGCTTCTTTGGGCTTATATACAAAAGGGCTCCTCTTTTGTATATATATATATATATATATATATATATATATATATATATATATATAATTTTTTTTGTTTCTCTCTTCATACCAGTAACCTGAAAGCTGATTGTATGACATTCTGTATAGTGTGTATATCTGTCTGATCATCATGATTTGTGTGATTTGTGTTAAACAAGCTTAGTGCTTAATGAGAGTTCCAGTTTAGTAGACCTTGTATTGTGAATTTGCTTCCATGTACTGTTATGTACTGTCATGTACTATTCTCATGTCTTACTAAATAAACTACATCAATATCCTTATCCTATCCTTAATCAATCAAAACCTAGACGGGTTGCTTAGTGCTTATTTCTCTCACCAAACCTGGCAACACTCCTCTGGAGGTTTTTTAGGATACTTGACCAACCGATAGTCTGCAGTCTGGTGGTGGGTCCAAATAAACCGACCTTCTATGCGCTTGTTTTGGTGCTAAACAAACGTTGGTCGCCGGCATTCAGTCTTAACTCGCACCGGGGCATGAGTGAAGGTAAGCTGAGTGTTGTTATTATTACGTTGTTATAAGCCATTCCTTTGTCTGAAGGATGGAGAGAACAGGAGACAAGACGCACATTACCCAGCAGCCATTGCCCAAAAATAATGCTAGCTAGACCTAGCTTAATGCTAACTTTAGCCTCCTAGCTTATGTTGGTACTTAGCGTTAGCTGCTCCACTGCGTCTTTAACAAGTTAGAATGTTGTTTACATGTTTATAATGAGCTTATGTCAGCTGGTTACGTTGTGCAATGTGTGAATTCAGTTGACAGTCAACCGCATTTACAGTGTAGGAAACGTTCTATAAGCATGGACGCTAGCTTGCCGTGGCACTGCGCTAGCTAACGCTAACGTAGCCTGAGTTTTAATAGCTCGTCCGAAAATAGCCGATCTTCAAGCTCACAACGCGTCGCGAGACTCACGAAACGACGCGTTGTGTGAGCTTGTAGATCGTCTTCTTTCGGCGCGCCACAGCCACACGCACCCCTGTAATCATCTTGCACCGCCCCAGATGTTTATGTAACGTTATGGGGTTTTGTGTGTGAATATTAAGAATCCTCTGAATTCATGTGATCGGACAAGATGACTTCTATTGCACAGTAAAAAATGAAATAATTACGTGCATAAAAGGAAAACGTCAAGTTGTTTCTCCCTCTCAACAACACAGGCCAAGATATTGATCACCACAGTGATCCCTGTTGTGATAACATTTTGTTTAATAGCAGAGTGCAAACATGATTCATATTTTCAGATTCTACAAACTACACACTGAAATCTATTCAGTGCAAATCATGCCTTTATATCAAGGGTCTTCAACAGGGGGTCCGGGACCACTAGGGGGTCCTCAGAGTTACTACAGGGGGTCTTGAGTTTAGTGTTGAGGCTTTAAGTGGTTAAATGTCTGATAATTACACATTAACATGAATAAATGTATACAAAATGAAGAAACAACTTTAATTGTACAACATTGACAATAGGGCTGTAAAACAAGTCTATGAAGCTATCTATGAAATCTATGAAAAAGTTTAATCTGCAACACAGTTTTATACAATATGTAGTGGGGGTCCCTGCTTCATCTTTCTCTCAGCTAAGTGGTCCTTGGCCTGAATAATGTTGAAGACCCCTGGCTTTAAATAGTTCATAACATACATATGGGACATTCTACCAGAAATGTACATTATCTGTTGTGGAACTGTTAATATAACTTGTATAATCCCAAAATGTGTATAACTGATTAGATGGTGGATTTCTGTGAGTTCTTCTGTAAAGGAATATACTATTCATTAGGTGCTCAGATATTTTTTCTTTACTTAAAAAACACTTTTTTTTGTACAAATCCTGAAAAATGTCATGTCCCCCAGCCAAACTTATTTTTCAGTTTTGCCTTTCGCTGTGCTAAAACTGTTATTTTGGGGGAAAAAATACCATGAATGATGAGTTTGATTTATCATTCACATGGTTTGATTTAAGAACTGAAATTATATTTACATTTTACAAATAAATAGTATTTCAAAACTGTCCCCATGTTTTGGGTCAGTCCTGTTCCATTTACATAAAATACTTCATGAAAAGTGGGCAATGTGCCTTTAAAGCTGTGACTTAGAGGAAGTGACATCATTTGGAAGTGACATCATCTGGCCAAGATACCACCACTGCACCAGGACACTGATCAAAGGTGAGTTCTGTCATTGAATTATATCATTTTCTGCACATTTATTTAGGATGAGCTAAAGTGTCAGGCCAACATATCCCAGAAAAGAACAAAATTGTTGTACATCCAGAATGTGTCTAAAAAGGTTACTGAAATTCCTTGCTTACAGGCTAACAGATTTAGCTATGTGTTCAACCACAAACGGAACAATGCAGTTAAAATGGCTGACCGTCAGACCATGTCACATCAGACCCCTCTCGCAGCACGGTGTGACAGGACCTGACAGCCTTGTGACAGGTCCCAACGCCCCGTTCAGACTGAGCGTCGCGCCAAAAAAATAAGAATAAAGCAAGGCACGAAGCTAGAAGCAATGATTGGTCGTGTCCGAGGTTATGAGTGGCAGTTGTCACTCATTTCTCAGAGTGTGTGCCTGCTATGCTTGTGTGGGGGAAAAAAGACAAGCTGTATGAACACGTATTTTGAAATATTTTTTTTTAAATAGCAGCTGTAGATGAGAAATTAGACAATAATGGAATGGATTACTACAAGACCTATTAATGCACCAAAATGTATAGAATGTTTATAAATAAGCTGCCGTCTGCGCTGCTTTCTGTACACAGAGGAGACTGGGGTGCCGTTCCAGACCCTCATGGCTCGTAGGCAGGCAAGGAGAAATGACAAAAGCAATGTTTATAATCTTAATAAGTAAGCTTAAACCAACTGCATCACAAGAATAATGTTGGTGTAAGTAAGAGAATCTATATTTTATCTACACACAGATTAATAAGTAAAAAGAATATTCCCAGGTTTTAATGCGGTCGGTCGCTTCTCCCACAGACAGAGAACATTGTTATTTCTCTGGAGTGGGAGGAGCAATGGGGGAAGAGGGGGGCTGTGATTGGCTGGACGCTAGTGTGCTAGCTTCACACTAGCTTGAAAGCTCAGGGTTTGGTAGGTTTGAAGCCACGCCTTTTGTTGTCTTGCTTCACGACGCTAAGGAAAAGCATGAAACGTTGGTCTCCATAGACATTCCATTGAAACTTGAAGCTAGTATTTTGCGCCATTCTGCTCAGTGTGTGAACGGAGCTTTACAAATGAATGGCTCTTTCTTTTTACGATCTTTATTTGGATATCATGCATTTAACACATGCCATTGTAAAACATTATTTTAATTAAGAGATATTCCCTACTTTGATGCTGTACTAATTATAACATATTCCTACAGATTACAGTAAGATGCCTCCAATCAGTGCAGCTGAGAGACAAAAGCAATGTCGCGCACGACGGAATGCAGACCCTGAGAGAAGAGAGCAACATCTTCAAAAAGAAAGGGAGAGATGGAAGCAGAAACTGCCAAGGAGGAGTGTTCGGGAGTTCAACGAGCAGGACCAAAGACATAGGCGCAAACTCTGGAGAGAGCAACAACAATGGTCTAGGCTTAAGAGAAAGGCCACAGATCCAGAGTCAGGGTCTTCAAGGTCTGGTTTCCCTCTACACAAAATTTCTTTTGCCGAAAATAGCCGATCTACAAGCTCACAACGTGTCACATGGTGACACGTTGTGAGCTTGTAGATGTACTATTTTTGGCAAATGTTCCCCCTAAAATGCTGGGGTTCAAGTAGTTAGAAAAGACTACTTCACAATTACCACTTCACAGTGGAAACAATCACGTTTCACATTCTCTGTTGTGCATCCTTCGGCCCTGTTGGGGAAACATGCTTGTGCAAAATGCATGAGAACTAGAACTTGGGCTTTGTAGCTCCAAAGCTTCACAGCATGACGTTCCTCAGAACTCCTGAACTCTGAATCTTTCATGGCAGATATCTGCTGTGACCACCAACTGTGAGAAGTGCAATGAGAAGAACTTTCCTTTGCTCATGGAGTATGAAGGTTCCACCCGGGTGGCATACACGCAGTGGGTCACAGAGGACACAAAAGGACGAAGGACAATGTTGAAACAACCTTCAAGAAGACCATCAAAAGGGAGGTTGAGAGCATGTTCGATGATCTCGTCGAGCTCTACAACGTCATGCTTGGAAAATTCAAACGCCATGCCTCCAACATCAGACAACAGTACAGATACCGCAGGGAACTGAAGAGGAACATGGCTGAGAACGAATGCATAATACACATGAACATGTGGAGAATTACGCATTTAATATGCAGTTCAGGTCCAAGCAGCGCACTATGGTGCATCCCATGAGCAAGCAACGCTGCACACTGGAGTTTTATATGTAGGACCCAATGCTGAGCTAGTGTGCTTCATTTCAACACGATAAAGGGGACCCCCAGCCATATGCGAACATCTAAGCGCCATTCTGTCCCTTGTCAAAAAACACTTCCCTCCCTGGGGCCCGGTGGCGCAGCCGGTAGCGCCTCAACTAGAAGGTCCTGGTTTCGATTCCTGCCGGGGACGCTGTGGGCGCTGGGGGTGTGTCTTCTCCTCCGCGTCTCATACCCTAGGTGGGGTTGGCGAAAGGGCCTACTCTGTGTGGAGTTTGCATGTTCTCCCCGTGTCTCTTAGGGTAGTTAATACCCTCACAAAAACATGTAGTAATCCTGGTAACTATACTGCCTCCCCCTGGTCAGCCGGGGCGCCTGATGGAGGGGAAAGGAACTGGTTGGAATAACGTGTTCCTTCCACGCGCTACGTCCTACTGGGGAAACTCCCCCCTGTCAGGTGACAAGAAGGTCAGTTGCATTGAAGGAGGCATGAGCTCGGCCCTGGGCTCCCTAGGCTAGTGGGGGAGTGTAGTGCCCAGGATCACTTAGAAAATTGGCATCGGGTGAAAAAAAGGGTTGCAAAAATCAAGGGATAATAATTATAAGTAAAAAAAAACTGCTGTCACAGTGGTCACCGGTACTGGATGTGCACTGTAGAGAAGAATCTACACTGTGCTGTACATACTATGCTACAACACAAAGGCATTCAGCCTCAACACACCAAGCACATCGACAACAGAAGTGATCGAATGGGGTCCAGAAGTAATTCAAAAGTATGGTGCTCCACCTGTGAAACCATCTCCCAGGGGTCTAGCGGGGGTAGACGGGGGTAGACTCCCGTGTTCTCGGCTGATACCGAGTTTGACAATAAACCTCTCCGACCTACTTATTATGCATCATCACTGCCATTGATGAGGTTCAGGTGCAAGTGAGATGCGTGCACCGTGTGGGAGTGAACCGATTCCCCTGGCCCACCAGAGAGGACATGATCTGGTCTGGTACATGTTGGAGGTTGTCATTTGTCCTGTCATTTTGACCTCCTCAGCCTGTAACCTCTGAACCTCCCACCATGTGATCCAAAATGGACATTTACACAAAGCATGTGTAAGGTTTAGAAAATGATTGTCTATTGAATTGTATGTTTATTTTTTGTTTACTTCAAGCAGACATGCTACAAGCAGACATGCAGGGCTTTTTATTTGATTTAGTTCTTTATACCCTTCTAGATGTTCATTGCTATTGGATTTTATTGTTGAATGAAATGTTTTTGTATGGAAATGCAAATGTTCTGAAAGTTTATTGAATTAAAAAATGGATGTTTGTTGTCTGTTGTTCTAATTAAGTCTTAATTACTGTATATGGCCTTGGCTGAACTTTACCACATTACTCTAATATTGCATGAACATTAAATAAATAATGTTAAATATTAATAATCAGAATCATAACTTGTCCTTGATCAATGAAATCAATAAAGTCAGTCCTGTGACACACGAAAAAATCTATCATCTGGGAAAATATTGATGAATTAATCTGTTGAACTGGGTAGAAGAAGGTCATGTCTTTGTAAAAACCTCCTATATAAAGGTAATTCTTCACAACTATATGGGTGCCTGGTGGTTATTTTGTGCTAACCAGGCATCCACTACAGTTGATTGAAAAGTTGATTATATTTCTTATAGAAAAGATAAAATTATTATGATACAATCAGGGGCACAATCAGATACATATTTGTATCAAAGAATTTAATTAGGAAACTATTCTAACATACACATTCGTCTGTGACAGGGCCTGACATTTAAGTGATGAAAAATGCGTTTAAAAATATTTTTTTCAAATATTTTTCTCATAGTCCAACATGTTCTCCACACAACTCAATGTTTAGATTCAAGAATAACAGGTTATTTTCGAGATTTTTTTAAAAGTTGAAATGCAAGTTTCTTGTAAAATGGCCCATATTTGTTCAAGCTTATTTTTACGACATGGCTCATTGGCTCTGTAGAAGAGTGTGTCATTGATGAGTTTGCACAGTTGACACAGTGGAATTGGCACAGCTTGTTGTGCTAAAGGACTAAAAGGGTGGGCCTAATAAGAAAGGGACAACACATCGCAAGACCGCTTGTATTGCATTTTATTTTCAGTATACGTTTTGCATTTTATCTGCAGTGTGTGGTTTTCTAAATAAAGGTGGTGAGAGATGTAATTGTTGGTACCTGGTCAATTATGACTGTCACGGTTTAGGCTTACAGTACTTGGGAATCTCGGCACTGATAGGATATTTTCCTAGTTATGCATAGAATTAATAGAAATGGGTATTTGTATTTGATGCAACCATATCTAATCAACCACTCATTTAATGATAACCTGCCTATTTAGGTACACAGTATAAGGAAATGACAGGTTGAAAGGAGAGGCGGTCCTTTGGCTTGAAGCGCTCTAGACTAGACTTCTAACTTTGTAGGACATACATAATAAACCAGTTTTCTACATTTCCTTCTTGTTCATATCCTCCCAAATGAGAACATGAAGCTGAAAAAGCAGAAACCAAATCATTGATACAGTTGATTATTACCGGCATACAGAACATTATAATTAAACAGTAATGTCTCCACGCATTCTGATCGTTTAATTTGGAATTATACTTAAGTGTGATGAATAGATTATTTCACATAAGGAACTTAAAATAAAGTAACTGTGTCATAACGCTAAAAACATATTGGTTTATTTTGTATTTATGATTTTATGGGTGCTTAGGAAGTTCTCAGTCACAAACGAGTCATTTCAGTCATTTGAATGCCATAGAAGCCAGCATGTCTTCTTCTATGGCAGCACGTCGCACACAGCGAAAATAGCCTATCTACAAGCTCACAACTTGACACAATGTCTAGTAGATCAGCTATTTTCAGTTATCTATATTTAAGATTGAAGAGTATTTGAATTGATAAAACTAGGAATAGAATACAAGTTCAGAAGCATCTTCAATAAAACCTTAATGGTCTGGGATATTTCGTAAAAGCAATGGTTAAAGCCTCACTCTGCAATTTCCTCAGTTGGTTGGCTGTATGTAGAACATTGGTTCTCAAAGTGGGGACACCCAGGGGTCCTTGCGGGGGATACCAGGGGGTCCCCAGCTAAATTAAAGTGTCACAATCATTTTAACCACTTTAACTATTATTGTATACGTTAGCTATTCAAAAATAGCAGATATACAAGCTCATAGCGCTGCACCGAGTGCCGCGCTATGAGCTTGTAGATCTGCTATTTTTGAAAAACTTTGAAAATGTGTGCAAATCTCAAAACATTTTTGAACACAAATCTTTGTTTCTGGGGGTCCCTGGCACAACATATTTCCAGGTGGGGGTCCGCGGCCACATACATATCAATTTGGGGGTCCGTGGTACGAAAAAGTTTGAGAACCACTGATGTGGAACACCAGGAACATCATTTTACATATTGTGATAAATGTTTTAAGGAACTCTAGTGTGGGGTGGCCCCTTTCACGCCGTTTCACAAACGTGTTCAGCCGTGAGGTTTTGCTTTTGCTTTAATCCATGCTCTTGTTTGTCGTGCTGTTACAGGTTCATCATGTCTGAACTTTTTATGGAATGTGAGGAGGAGGAGCTGGAGCCGTGGCAGAAACAAATCCCAGAAGTCAACTTGGTAGATGATAACGACGATGACGATGACGATGAGCCCATCTTCGTCGGAGAACTCAGTATGTCACCGTACAGTTGTCTAGGATGTTTTATACACGAATGTACAGCATTGCAAGTTATGGCATTTTGTGAATCGGATGCTTGTAATTGCCATGCATGACCTCCACTATCTGTTTGACGTTGTGCCCTTTCTGTATAAAAATGTGTTTGCAAATGGAAAAGAAACAAAACATTTTGAACTGGGGCTGGGCGACATGGACAAACTAAAATATCAGGATGTTTCTTTAAAAAAAGTCAAAAGAGCTAAAATGGCTGATCTACAAGCTCACATGCGTTGCATCGTGACTGTGAGCTTGTAGATGTGCCATCTAAAATAAATCATAAATCTTATGGGGCCTAAGTGATTAAAACCAGGAAAAGACTACTTAACCCATTAAGACCTAAGGCGAACAGTTAAAAAAAAAAAAGATTTTCAAGATTTTTCAAAAATAGCAGATCTGCAAGCTCATAGCGCGGCACCGAGCAAAATAAATTTAAAGTGACACAGATACGTACGTTCCAGGTCTTAAAGGGTTAATACAATATCATGATATTACGATATTCAAAATCCCAGATGATATCTAGTCTCATCACAATATCCATATAATATTGATATATTGCCCAGCCCTAATTGCCATATTGTTTGTGACCATTTGTGTTTTCAGCTACTAACCAAAGGAATAATAAGACACCTGTTAAAGGAAACATGGCAGGAAGACCGGGGTTACCGCCTCTTGCTCCTCGCCTCACTAAGGGTCCAGCACAGATGATTCCATCTGATGTGTATATAGATATGCCTGGCAAAGGACTGAACAGTGCAGCAGCTAGTGCACCACCAGCTATGACGACAATAACTCAACAACCTCTTATTGTTAATAACCAGGTACGTTGTTGGCGTTTTCATTACTTCTTACTCAGTTGGCACATACAGTATCGGATGAGCACAGATGTTTACTGTGGTCTAATTGATAGTCATGTATTGTCAGTTCCTTTCAGTGGAGATATTCAGATAACTGACAGTGTGTGTGTTTACACGCACACTAATATGCCAATCTTACATTGATTATGGTAATACTGCGAATGTTCAAATAGCCATGTGAACACCTTTTCTCTAATTGGCAAAATTGAGGTTAAGTATTGACATTATCAAAACCCAATTAAAGACCCACTTGATTTTTGTACCCAATCATATAGAGCAAGGGTTCCCAAACGCTTAAGGCCGCGACTCCCCCAAAATTATAATATTTGAACTGGGGACTCCCCGACAAACATGAATTGTTAGCATTACATATAGTTTGACTCAGTTCCACAGATAAATATTGTGAAAATAGACGAACTACAAGCTCCCAACGCCTCGCACTGCGAGGGGTTGTGAGCTTGTAGATCGGCTATTTTCCCGAGCTGGAAAAAAGCGTAGTACAATGCAAAAAAGCTTGCCCTTTCTGCGAATAATCACTTTACTATACACAGGTGTTGTTGAGGCTACTTTGACTAATACTGTAGAAATAGACCATGGCTTTGGTGATAAACAGATGTATGAAATGTAAATGCATTATTGTTTGTATATTATTGTGTCTGCAAAAAACATCTTTGTAACTCAAGTTATCAGAAGAATTCTGTTACATTGAAAATCTCACCCAGATTTCTTATCTTTTTTTCTTAGGGCTTTATCGTGACACCTTCAGAATTGTCAACCAATCGAGAGTTGATCACCGCCCTTGGCAAACAATACCCCCCTGGAACAACATTCACAATTTTTCCAGGTAAAAAAAAGGAAATGTATAATTAGTGAAACTTTGGTTAGGTACAGTCTATAAAACGACTCTGTAAATGTACATTATTAAATACATTAGTAAATGTACATTATTCTCTCTATACTCTTTGTCTACTGATTGTGGTATAGTTTTATTTTACTTCTGACACATGAACCCTAGTGTCCATATTCATGTCCAGGCATGTTATGATGGCAAACTTTGGGCATATCTACAAGCGCACAACGCCTCATGAGCGTGTAGATCGGCTATATTTAGCGCATAGATTTGTTTTTTATTTTTTAGTGAAAAAAGAGGGGGCCTAGTATAGACCCCTGGGGGACTCCAGTCAACAAGATCGTTTAAGTGGATGTTTTGGTCAAAGATTTTGATTGGTTATATGTTGTATATTGTTTTCTTTGCAGTATGTATTTCATCTATTATGTATTTATTGTCTTTCAGCAAGCCAACCGCAACTTATGCAGCCCATGACTCAAGCCAGTGTGTTACCTGGTGTTGTCCATAGGCCTCAGGTGCAACAAATCAACAACAACATATTGACCTTGTCCAACGTCCAGAGCCCATATTCAACGGTATCTCAACTGTCCAAACCCATGATGTCTGTGCAGAGTTTTTCTGCACCCGTTTCTGCACCCATTAAATCCCAATTCAACAGAATTGGTATGGCTTTGCTTGATACGATTTGTTAAATGATTGATTTTAAATGTACATTGCATTTGCTAATCAGCTGGCAAACTGCTCAAAATGTAAACATGGATTTTGTTTTGTTTTTGTTTCCACAGATCAAACCTCAGCCAAACGAAAATTTGTAACGCAGCAAAGTGAAAGCCTAGTAAAAAGGACAAAAGTGGATTTGGGTATGTTACATTTAACACACATTCCACTAATTATAGTTTACAGTTTCACAATGAACCAACCAGACGACCAACACACTACCACAAACAGTTGATTAACTAAATGCACAGCAGGTGTGTAGTAACGCTCATGATTCTTCAAGGTTTTAAGCACAATCAAATAGCTTTTCTATTATTTTCTTTTGTATCATTTCAATTAGAGATGCATTTAAAGAGATGCATGAGGTAACAGATCTTTAAGGATACATTGCTTCGCATCACCACGCATTGTTAGTTTGTAGATCTTTTTGGCCATTTCAGCCCAAGTCTGGTATGTCGCAAAACCAAATAGACTAGACCCTTACAGGTCTGTAACTCTTGAGTGTACAAATGGAACCAAATAAACTTGTACATTCTCAGAGTTTTGGGGGTCTGTGGCCTAATATATAAGAAAATGATGTAGGCGACCTCATTGTAATTTGTGCAGAGCTGTGGGTTGCATGTTGATAGTGACACCCCTATTGACTTTCTGTAGTGGCGGGCAGTGTGGTCGACCTAGTGGAGAGTGGAAACTGCCCAAGATGCAATGCAGAGTTCCCAGGACGTGACGCATTGAAATATCATATGAAGGTGAGTGAAAACCTTTTTAGCCTTTTAGAACTCCGCTCTTAAGTTTGTCTTCCTAGAGGGTTTGAAGTATGGAAGTATGATCTTTACAGCATGGCTCCAACTAGGAGGCGAGCCGCCAAAAAGAGCAGACCCCCTTTTTGGCAAAATTTTTCCTGTGAAAATATTGATAAACAATAATAAACGTGGTTAATAAAAGTGGTTTCTGCGCCAGAGATGCACATTGCACGGCCGATAATCGGTGGTGGCCAATTATCAGTCTGTCCCCAGTGTATTGGCAAGTGTTGTGAATTAAAATGGATACAATTACAACAGAAATGTCAATACTAGCTGCAGTATTTTCAAGTGCACTGTATCCCCAGAATTAAAATAAGTGCTTAATGTAAGTGTTTACCATGTTGTAATACTGTAGGTGGTGGCCTGCTATTATTATGGTGCTGATAACATCAGCCCCCGAACATAAATGATAGCAGTTCAACCAAAGCCACTTGTCTGAGTGAGAAAATGAAGCCATACCAGTAAATCGGCACGGAAAGTGAAATATATAGTTTCCTGTCGATACAATGTTATGCACTGTTTATTTGCATTCTGTGTGATCTTTTTTTTTAAAATCCAAGTCAATGTTCTGTTCATGTGTTCCTGCACCAGTGCTGAAAACACAATCCTGTGCATTTATTCTGCTACGTATTTATTCATTCTGATTTTGATCAATGAATTCAGAATCGGGTATCGGGAAGGAAAAAATTGCATCATGGTACATCTCTAATCAGGATTAATTTGTGTGAAATGTGTTTTGTGTCTTAGACTTGCAGCATTGTTACCTCCCCGGAACCAGTTGCATCCAGCGCCTCCAACGGCAACAAGCGCATCATGTTGGTGTCAGACTTCTACTACGGCAAATATGAGGGAGATCCTCAAAAGCAGCAGATTCAGAGTCAGAAAACCAACACGACGTTCAAGTGCCAGAGCTGTTTGAAAATACTCAAGAATAATATCAGGTATGTAAGTCTAGTCCACATGGGCATGGTAGTCCTTGTAGAACGTATGTTTCTTACGTATGTTTGTGTGAATTTACAGCAGTTGTTTCATTTACGATGCACATGCCCATTAGTCTGTTATTAACCCATTAAGACCTGAGGCCGATTCTACAAATGCCTTCTAGATCAGTTAAACTTTTTCGGGCCAAGGACCCCCAAAATGATATATATTTGGCCACGGACCGCCGATATATTTTTGTCCAAGGATCCCTTGCCCTTGGTAGATTAAGATTTTTCAAACATTTTCAAAAATAGTAGACACGTGGCACGAAGTGACGTGCTGTGAGCTTGTAGATCTGCTATTTTTTTGAATAGCCAACGCTAAAATCTAAAATGACAGATTCACTTTCGTGCTGCATTATGAGCTTGTAGATCTGCTTGAAGATTTGTGCAAATCTTTGAACATTTGTATCTAAAATTTTTGCTTCTGGGGGTCCCTGGAACAAAACATTTTGAGATGGCGTTCCGCGGCCAAATGCATATAATTTTGGGGGTCCTTGACATGAAAAAGTTTGAGCACCACTGATATAGAAACATGCGTTTTTCAGAAAACTGTTAGGATTTAGAAGACATTTTGTAGAATCTGCCTCTGGTCTTAATGGGTTAAATCACACTGGGAACGGAAAAAACAAACATTTCCCAGTATCATCTTCTCCAACTCCGAAAATGGCATATACCATAATGTATTATCCCAGATTAAGCCTTTTAATGAGAGAGGAGGCTACGTCCCTTTACAAATAAATGCACAATGCCCACTAAAGAAAACATGGAGAACGGCCTCCACTCTTTCTCATCACAGTTTTCCACTTAGATGGATGGCAATATCGGCCCGTTTTCCCTCATGGGCCTAAAGATGAAAAATGACTGCTAGTTTAGGTGGCACAAGAACCGCTCCTTTGATTAAATAACTTTGCTTCAGAACATTGCCAAAAAAAGAAAAAACGCCTCTGTAAGCTGCTTTTAATGGGGAAACACATTTGTACTGCAACCACACTCTCGCGGTAGAGGTCAGGGTTCAGCCGCATACAAACGTCTGTTCGGGGAGCTGAGCTAGCACAATGTACAGGCTGAAAAATGGGCCCAGCCTTGTCAGGGCAGCGGTGGCAGCTAAGAGGTGAAGACGCTCAGAGAGGATACATCATTAAGCAAAACAAAAAGCTTTTTGTTTAATTGCTGGTATTATAACGGCCATTATACATGCTTAGAGTGCGGGGAGCAAAGAGAATGGTTAATTTGTCTTGTTCTTTTAAACCTTTTGGGACCTGAAACATGTTACATGGCATGCCGTTGTTCATTTGTTTATGTTCCTTGGCTATGAATTTAAGTACATTTATTGGTATGCGTGTGGAATATGGTCACATGGTGGTGGAAATTAGGGCTGGGACTATCGATGATCTTCTTAGGGATTATTCTATCCATTTACTTTTTGTATTAACCCGTTAAGACCGGGAACGCATGTGTCATTTTAGATTTTTTGCTATAATCATTATTTTATGCTTTGGGTTCGGTGCCGCGCTATGAGCTTGTATATCTGCTATTTTTGAATAGCCAAAGAAATCTGCAATTGCACAGATACTTTCCCGGTCTAGATGGGTTAATTGAATAATCTAGAAATGTTTTTTTTAATTATATATAAATCAACGAATCAACACAAAACATTTATTTTATAATAATCGATCTAAATCATTAGTCTGATTAACCACTTAAAGGGGAAATCCACCCATTTTCAATATTTAACTATGTCATTAATATAGCATAAAGGAGTTGTGTGGAAATAAGAAAAAATTAAAAAAAAAAATAACATTGCAAAAAAAATTAACATTGCAAAAAAATTAACATTGCAAATTACACCATGATGAGTCATCACAGTGTAATTTGCAATGTTAATTTTTTTGCAATGTTAAATTTTTTTGCAATGTTTTTTTTTTTTAAATTTTTTTCTTATTTCCACACAACTCCTTTATGCTATATTAATGACATAGTTAAATATTGAAAATGGGTGGATTTCCCCTTTAAGACCTATTTTGTATTTTGTTGTGCAACGGTGTCGCGCAACAATTGCCAGAATAGCCGATCTATAAGCTCACAACACATCACGGTGCATTGTGAGCCTGTAGATGTGCTATTTTCTGTGTTTTATTACATTATTTTGTTTTATTATTGATTAGTTTGATTTACTGTTGCGCCCCCAGTCGAGATTGTATTCTGCCCAATTCAGTCAAGCTCTAGCTTTTTGGACAATCAAGGGTATGACGGGTGTTCATATTAATAGAATATTAACTACAATCTAGATCAGTGGTTCTCAACCTTTTCAGGCCGTGACCCCCCCCCAAAATAATCTTATTTGAACTGGGGATCCCCCACCCTGACAAGCACTTGGAATTGTAGGAGTTGAGGCATTACATTTAGTTTGACTCTGCTACACAGATACATATTGTGAAAAAATCGCTGAACTACAAGCTCGGCGATTTTCAAATTTTCTTATATTATTTGGCCAATGTTTGACCAGTTTTTATAGTATAGTTTGTTGATTACTTTTGATGCAGTAATGGTATTTTTTTCTCTTTTCCTTCTTCCTTCTTTTTTTTGGGCTGTATTAAAAAGGTGTGAAAGGTCCCTAAATTGTCACTTCACTGTCATCTGGGGACCCCCCCCCCCCCCAAGAAATCATGTGGGACCCCCAGGTTGAGAACCACTGATCTAGATGAGTTTTAAATGACACTTGAAAATGTGAATTGTTGGGTTTGAGCTAATATAACATGGCAAACAGCGCCTCCATCTGGTGAGCAAGTTACCAAATCCTCTGAAACCCCAGCAGCTCCTACTCAAAACATCATCACACCAGATTATTTGCTACAGGGACTTGCTGGCTGATAACCTCCTGAGATCATGTGTGTGTCAAAGAGTTAAATGACCTTTTTTTATTCCTATGGCGTTTGCAGATTCATGAACCACATGAAGCACCACCTGGAGCTGGAAAAGCAGAACAGCGAGAGCTACGAGAGCCACACGACGTGCTCGCACTGCTACCGACAGTACTCCACACCGTTCCAGCTGCAGTGCCACATCGAGAGTGCCCACACAGCCTTCGAATCGTCAAGTAAAACACAATGGTCTATTCCGGGGGTCTTCAACTGGGGGGTCCGGGACACCTAGGAGGTCCTCAGAGATTATTTTACATTAACCACTTGAACCCTAGCATCCCTGTTCTGAGGGGAACATTAGCCGTAAATAGTTGATCTACAAGCTCACAGCGCGAGGCGTTGTGAGCTTGTAGATCAGCTATTTTCATCAGATCAAATGCGCGATTTTCTTACCTTTTCAACTGGCCACAGAAAATGTATATCCCTTATGATCCTTTGTCCGACTGTTTGTAAACGCACACGCTACGTGTGTGCGTCGCCCAGAGAAAAATAATCCAACCGGGACATGTCCTTCTCGTGCAGCAGCATGTCGAAAATAGGATGTCTCGCGAAACACAGGGGAAAAAATGTCAACTTGAGATAGAACCGTTTTAATGAAAAAGTTAAACAGGAAGTGGACAACAACGTTTTGTAGTGGGGGGTCCCTGCTTCATCTCTCTCTCAGCTAAGGGGTCCTTGGCCTGAAAAACGTTGAAGACCCCATATCTCTATTCTTCTCAACAAGACATGACACCAGAATTCTAAATGAAGATGCTATTTTTTCTCCTGTTTTCTCCAGCAAACTGCAAGATATGCGAACTGGCATTTGAGTCAGAGCAAGTGCTCCTGGAACACATGAAAGACACCCACAAGCCGGGGGAAATGCCCTACGGCTGCATGGTATGTTGCAAATAAAACTGATTCTGATGGTTTGTGTTGTGGTGTGGTGCATTATAAACACATGGTTCACTGTAACTTAACACTTTAGTTTTACTTGGCCTCACAGGTGTGCGATTTTAGGTCCTCTTTCTTCTCTGAAGTGGAGAACCATTTCCGAACGGCACATGAAAACACCAAGGATCTGCTCTGTCCCTTCTGCCTTAAAGTTCATCGAAGTACGCATACTTATATGCAACACTACATGAAACATCAGGTAAGTTGCTGAGATTCATTAAAAAAAAAAGTGTGCCCTTTTTATATAAAAGATTAGGGGTTCTGACTGACCCGGAACGTTACCATGATGTTAGGAGATCCTACTTGGGCTTTGGCACCTTAAACCAGTGAATGGTATAATCGGAAGAGTTGTTGCTCACTTTTGTGTTCACTATTATCTCCAATGCTACGGCTGGATTGATTTGGTTGTCTGCTGAACACCTTACTGTAATAAATAAAAGGCTGACAGCAATGCCTGCTTCTCTTCACCTGCCCTAAAGGAGTAATAAATATGGTAGAGCAGGGATTCCGTTAGCCGGTATTTACCGGCCATTGACCGGTAAATGTTTTAATTGGCCGGTAATTATAAACACCACCGGCCACCGTGGCCGGTTGGGGAAAAATGGTATTAGGCTATTTTATCATTTAAGCCTATTATTAATATCATTATTTGGATAAAGTAGTTGGCTACAAACAACCATTAAAATCATAATCATTTAAAGTTTTTATCATGATCTGACTGTGGTTTAATTCCCGACAGCCTGCTCTGCTGCTGCTGCGCACTGCAGTTATAGATTCGCCTATTCGTTGTACGATGGTGTCGCGCATTGAAAATATCAGAGCTACAAGCTCACAGCACGTTGCAACGCGCTGCGTTGTGAGCTTGTATGTCTGCTATTTTTGATACGCCACAAAACAGCTGATAGACACAGCTGTGTCTCCTCCTCATCAGCCAGCGTGGTTCGCTCGCGTGTGTTGATAAACAGAACCGGGATTTTCCGAGGTGATAGAATCTGAACCAAACCGGACCCAATTGTCGATAAAGGGACCCGAATACGTGTGGGTCGTGGATATTGTGCAAGCACAGTGACTGTCTGTCTGCAATGGAAGTGGTGAAAGTTGGGCGACGGTGTCGCGCATGGAAAGGCTCTGCCGCAGCTCGCCCCAAAACACCCTCGCCCCCATTTTTCAGGCGGACCAGCGGTTGTTGTATTCTTGTATTTGTTTTACAGGGCAGGATAAGGGTAGAAATAGGTTTAGGATTAGGTATAGTTTTACTGAGGTTAAGATTAGGAATAAGGTTAGGTTTAGGCATAGTTTACTGATATGTTTAGGAATACCAGGCGAATACAGCCGGATTTTCCCCGGGGCGACTGTGTTTTGGGGCGAGCGGGCGGTATTCGTTGCGCAGCAGTTCACTCATGCCCACTTTATTCATTTCATTTTTGGCAAGCGACATCTCTGCATGATATAGTAGATCATATAATTTAGTTATCTATAAAAACAGGAACAGATTGCATCTGTGATAAAGTGGAAAGAAGCGCAGCTCTAAAGTAACAAGGTAATGATCAGTTGGGTATGCAGTGCAAACGTGCATGTGACGTTAATTATAATATATGGCCGGTAAATGTATTCTTTGGCCGGTAAAATATAATCCTGCCGGCCATGGTGGCCGGCCCAAAAAATGCCTAGCGGAAACCCTGTGGTAGAGAGGAACCAAATTAAATGAATCACTATACTATAAATAGCCATAGGCAAATATATTTTTACTTTTTAATGCCAGTATAATTTTTCTTTTCGGCTAACCAATATGAAACGATAATTGTATTCCTCAGCGAAGCCAATTATTGGTTAACTGTTTTAATTTTGTTTCCATTTCTCAGAGAAAGGGAATCCATCGATGTGGAAAATGTCGGCTGAATTTTCTTACCTACAAGGAGAGAGTAGATCACAAGACTCAATTCCACAAGACTTTCAGAAAGCCCAAAGCTCTGGAGGGCCTCCCCGCTGGAACAAAGGTCCAACACTATGAATGAGCATTTATCAAATCATGCATCTTTTTTATTATTCAAGTATAAAGGTGAAATCTAAAGGAATTCAATATTTGATTTTGTGGGCTTTTCTTTCCCCTCTTTTAGGTGACAATACGCGCCTCCTTTGCGGGGAAAGTGCCCGGACCTGATCATTATATCCCTAGCCCAGAACCAAAGGTTTCAAAACCGCCTCTCAAATTTAAGATATCGGATAACATATTCAAGCCTGTATCTAATGTGGCTGTCTTGGAAAAAGTGGAAAAAGTGAAAAAAGTCAAGTCCACCATAAAGTCCACTGAGGCCAAGAAGACCGTGCGTAAAGCAAAGACAAACCTGGTCCTGAAGAATCTCAGGTTGGTGTCCAACACACTTAAATCACTTAAACCCTATATACTTAGTTGGTGTCGTCCATGATTAGAAATCCTTTAACCCATTACTGGGAATGCATCTGTGTAACCACTTTAACCATTATTTTATACTTTGGCTATTCAAAAATAGCAGATAGCGCGGCTTGCAGATCTGCTTTTTTTGAAAAAAATTGAAGATTTGTGCAAATCTTTGAATATATATATATATTTTTAAAGCACTTTTTTTTTTACTCAAATCTTTGCTCCTGGGGGGTCCCTAGAACAACATATTTTGAGATGGAGGTCCACGGCCAAATACATGTAATTTTGGGGGTCCTTGACATGAAACAGTTTGAGAGCCACTGATTGTAGCAACATAATTTAAAAAAAATAAAAACCGTTAGAATTTAAAAGACATTCGTAGAATCCCCAGAAGCAAAGATTTGAGGTTTTTTTTTTAGATTTGAGAAAAATATGTATTCAAAGATTTGCACACATTTTCATGATTTTTCAAAAATAGCTGATCTACACGAGTGCCGTGCTATGAGCTTGTATATCTGCTATTTTTGAATAGCCAAAGTATAAGATAATGGTCAAAATCGAAAATGACTGATGCTTTCCCGGTCTTAATGGGTTAAAGAAATGATTGTTGTTATACTATTGTTTTGAGGTGTTGATTCCAAATGTTCCATTCCCTTTGCATATCCTTCCCTCTTCAGAGTCAAGGGTGGCCATTACACATGCATTGAGTGCCATGCACAGATCGGTGACTTCTTTTCTCATTATCCGGTGATGGTAAATTGTGGTGCATGCACATACCGGACAAGCTGTAAAGAGTCCTTTGCAAATCATATGATAAGGTAAGTAAACATGACCTCATTTTAATTACCAGCACTATTTCACAGTCATGGAATCACTCAAGTTCCCCTTGTGTTTATTTGCTTGTGTTTTAAAGTGTTTTAACTGTTTTTTTCCCCATGTTAGATTTCATAGTTCCATCACCAAAAAAGACAGAAAATGGAAAACGGATCACCGGAAATCTCGAAATATGTTCAAGTAAGTGAAGTCCAACACATTTTCATAGGATTCGTGCACCCAACATAACCTAGATGTACATTACATTATGTAGTATGTTGCACCATGTCTGTATAGAATTCAACAGGAATTAAAATTATGCTTTTGCTCTTTTGCAGATCAACCCTGGTGTGTCTTGACTGTGACTTTATTACAAGTGCACCCAATGGTGATGCAATGACGAAACATTTAATTGAAAGACCAAGTCACGTATGCAGAGTACTTCAGGAGAAAGGTATTACCATTTTTTGAAGTTGAACAGCAATAAGCATGGTATGTCTTTGTGCAGGGTCCTTTTAAAATCTCTTGTTTTATAATCCTGCAGATGGCAAAGGTGAAGATAAAAGGTGAGCAATGACGACAGTCATCCATGAGATGTACTGGAGAATGTAGTATCAAAAGATTGTAGAATTTGAAAGATATCCATCAAATTGTATTGGCAAAATGTATCTCAGATTATCCGAAGAGTGGTTACAATATCAGCTGAATGGACAAAACGGGTATAGAATATCTGATCCCTCAACAAGTTACTGAAAATGCAACTTAAAAACTATATCACACAAAGTGTGATTGGTTGCATTTCTAAGTTATAAAACAGGCCTTTGGGAATGTCATGCTGTCTCTTATACTTATTTCATGTATGTTTGATGCATGGATGTGGTGTATATTTTCAGGGCTTAGTAAGCCCTGCCGAGCCATGTGGCCCATTATAGGGAAGGAGCCTATCTCCTGTTTCTGTAGCATGAGGTGGATTTATGTACAAGTACACCCCCTGGACATGACGCTAGTATGTCACAGGGACTTACCCCAATCCAACCCTTGATACTTAGCCCATCTACAGCCTCACAACACGTTATGCTGTTGTGTGTTCTGTCTTCTTGATCTTGTAGATTAAGCTGTAGAATAGTTGTCTACTCTAAATGAAAGAAAAATGAAGAATTATTATGAAATGTTATAAATAGATTGTCCTTTCATTTCATCCAGGCGTCCTGCGTTAGTGGAGCCAACACCAACAGGGCTCTTACTCATCGTTAGATCTGCGCCTGCTGCAGGACCAAAGGTGACGGACACGGCACAAGTTAAAAGTGTTGAATCTGGAGGTGGTGGTGGTCTTGAATACGAGGCGGCCACTGTCGAGGAAACCGGCGAAGCGTCAAAGCAACGGTCCTCGGTCGCTGACCGGCACAGTGACCTAGCGGAACCGATCCTCGTGGAGGACGACGCCGAAGAACAGCAGAAGCCGTCAGAGCTGTGTGCATCGTGGCCCATGGACGGTACGGTGGGCGTGGATCCGTCTCAACAGTCTCTGGGTAGCTCGGTGGACTCAGATGTGGGAGAGCAGGACACCACCGCTCCCCCGGAATCCCCCATGGAGGACTCGCTGTCCAATCATATTGTTGTACCTGACGATCCAGTTCATGACAGGGACACTCCTCATGTCGAACCAGAAAATTCTGCGTAACATTGAATAGAGAAATTAGTAGTTCATAGGATATGTTCTTTTTTTATTATTGTGTTTTACCTTCCTTGAGGAAATACTGTCGATGGCTACCAACGTCCTGGATATTTGTCATTCTTTCGTTTATAGAGGGGATTCTTTTTGGCTAGCCACTGTGAGCAGCCGGACGGCCTTGTACCACTCTTGTTCACTAAATATTGTCGAGCTTAAATATTATGTGAAACGTGTTTGACATCATTAATAAAAAATACTTAAACCAAGAATCAATTTCCTTCAGCTATAGGTTATGTTCTCAATTGAATTAATGCAGACATGAGTATAAGCTTCCCTATCTTTGCATCCAGGCCAGTCACTGTAACTTCCTTTTAACCACTTAAATCTTATCGAATTAGTTGACTGGGGGCTCTATAATGGGTCATTCTTCTTTTCATTCATACACCAAATCTCTTTGCAGAACAGCTTGTCTAAATGTGAGCTGCTATTATTTTTACTCAATGTTTGCCCCAGAAAATGAATATTAGGGTTCAAGTGGTTAATCAGAGGATGTCGACTCACATTCACATTTCTAATGCATTTTGCTCTACAATTCCAAATATAAAGTTGTATGAATAACAAAGCTGCTTTTTTTATTGTATCTTTAGTTTTTCCTAGTTGTAGTTTTTATTTTGTTAAGCTTTTGTTGTCCTATTAAGTTGGTAATCCCCCCTTCAGTTTATTTTTTTGTATCAAACGGTTTTATCTTTTGTAAATAAATACGACATAATCTTGGACTAATGTCTTTGTTTTAGGCAGTTAGGGCATTGAGAACTGTAGATGGACTGACTGCAGCTTGCAATTATATCTGAAAATGTATAGTTCACTATTTCCTGAAGTTCTGTTTGTGACCACCAGGTGGCGATTTAATACTAGACACAGGAACAATGCATGTAAGTAACATCGAATGGTTCAAAACAAATAAAATGTATGTTTCAAATTTTATTAATCCCTCCCTTGGTATCTGAAAGACCTTTTTATCCTAATGAAAATACCATAAAGGTTAAATATAGGAGCTCAGGGAGAAGTAGAAAAGAAGGGGGGAATAAAGCCCAGATCTAGGAGGACATGGTATATGAATTCTGACAATGCAACAACTGACAGTGGTGGAAAAAGTACTCAAACGTTTTATTTCAGTAAAAGTATCAATACTGCAATGTAAAAACACAGTGTTACCAGTAAAAGTCTGGTAATTAAAACATACTTGAGTAAAAGTACAAAAGTGTTGTCATCAAAACATACAAAAGTAAAACAGAATCTGAACACAAATTAACCTACTCCAGAGCAAATTGTGAAAACATCCACAAGAAGACATTAATTTTAAGCCGTTTTGAGTGCAAGGGAATATAATAGCAAGAGGTGATAGTCATAGTCTGTAGAAATCCATGATAAAAAGGCAAATCAAGAAGGTTTCTCCATTGCTCTGCTTACAGTGCTTAATGCTTATTATTTGTAAATAAACTGTTTACCCCACTGTGAAATCATGGGGGCTGTAAGGAACGCAGGTTTAGCACCTTTCTTCCAATGTCTTGACCTTTCCATATTATATATTATGTTTTGGTGCTATGATATTGATATACCGTAATCCATCTGTTTTATTCTGTCACTCTGTTGTATCCTTAATGATTCATACCTATTTTCCACTTAATCTAATATGCAAAATCTGCTTTCTAAATCTAATTTATTGACTACACAACTAAACTGTGCTTCTCAACATTTTCAAGCCGTGGCGTGACCCCCCAAAATAATTTGAACTATCCCCTAATATTTGAACTAGTGGGGACCCCCTAAAAGAATCATATTTGAACTATCCCCTAATATTTGAACTAGTGGGGACCCCCTAAAAGAGTTGATGCGTTACATTTTGTTTGACTCAGTTCCCACAGATAAATATTGTGAAAATCGCAGATCTACGCCCCCCTCCCCCCTAAAAGATCATGTGGGGACCCGACCCACAGGTTGAGAACCACTACCGGCCGGTAGGAGGAACGGTCCAACGGGCACACAGGAACACTTGTATCCCATCGAACCGACTTTAGGGAAACACCAGTGTACGGCGGTTCATTTGATTTGATTCCGTGGTTTAGTATAAATTATAACTATGTTTAGCCGATATATCATAACTCTATGGGTTTAGCCATACAGTTAGGGGTTAGCACGATACATTATAACTCTATGGGTTAGCAGTACTTTAGCATTGGTTGGGGGAAGTTAGTTCAGTTGTTTTGTTACCTAGTGGTTGGTGTGTTGTTGTTTAACATGCTGTTGTTTATCTGTCTTCTTGGCAGCAGTGGAGATCAGTCAGGGACACATTTTTAGTCGTAAATGTCTTTTAAACATCTTAATGCCCGTCAGACGGGCTCTAGTGGAGTGTGTGGTGTTGTCTGTGCAGGAGGGCTGTGTGTTCTATCCCTGCTGTAAACAATGCTTCTCCAGGATAGACCTACGACACGACACAGAAAGGTAAACAAACAGTGGTGGTAAAAGTACTCAAATGTTTTTTACTTAAGTAAAAGTATCAATACTGCAATGTAGAAATACTCTGTTACAAGTAAAAGTCCAGAATTCAAAATTGACTTGAGTAAAAGTACTCAATATTTGTACTTAAATAAAAGTATCAATACTATAATGTAGAAACAATTACTCTCTGTTACAAGTAAAAGTCCAGTATACAACTAGTGAATTGTCAGTAAGTATTGGCATCAAAATATACTTAAAGTATCCATTTCACAGGTTTCAAATGTATGAACATCTTTTGAAAATAGCCAAAGTTTAAGGGCTGAAGTGGTTGATCTATGTTTTGTAATAATAATCCAATCTACTAAGTAACTAGTAACTAAAGTTTTCAAATAATTGTAGTAAAGTAAAAGTATAGTATTTGCCTCTGAAATGTAGTGGAGTAGAAGTAAAAGTACTGCAAATTGGACAAATCAAGTAAAGTAAAACATACCTCAAAATTGTACTCAAGTGCAGTACTTGAGTCAATGTACTTAGTTGTTTTCCACCACTGGGTAACAACCACCACATACTGAACATGTATATGTTGCAGCATAGATTTACATTACATGAATGACGCACGTAAAATACAAGAAACACCTCCTGTCTATATCTGTGTCTCACACTCACTCTATGTCCCTCTATATTTATATTTACATTTCAAAATGCTTTATTATTGGCATGATAAAATGTTTTACATTGCCAAAGCATACAAAACAAATCACAACATTACGTATACAGAGACACTAAGTTAATAACAACCAATACATCCTAACAATAAATAAATATCAGACAATGGTAACAGTGATATGCAGCAGTTGTGACTTTGTTTAGCCAGATGTGCTTGGCTCTTCTGTCCACTGGCTGTCCCTCAGTTGATGACAACTCTACACATGTTGTGCAGCATGGCCACTGACCACAACCACAGACAGCCTGGGGGTACTCCCCCAGAAACCTTTTAATAGAGTAGATTTAATTTCCTGTGTTCTGGTGAATTTTGGGAGTTTGATACTTTTGTCAGGCTTTACTAACATTGGCAAATGATGTGTAAATTTTTTATTTTCATCCATTAAAAAGCTAAAAGTAGGCCTTCAGAAATTGATTTGATGACTGAAGCAATTCAAGACCCATCTTTATTAATAACCATTCATTACTTAATAATCATAATCTCTTTATGATTGCATGCATGCAATTACATTTTATAACTTGGATACATGGAGTGTATGTGTACACTATGTGGGAATGGAGTTTATTCAGTCATAGTACAGTACATAAAGCGACTGTACAACTGCAACATTCCCACACTCTCACTGATAAGAGATTTGTTTTTCCAGAAACAAAGTGGCATGGGACGAGACAGAGAGAGAGATACAGGGGGAGAGAGGGTGGGGGGCATGAGAGAACCATTCACACTTTCCAGCAGAAAAACAATGATGTACATACAACCTTTGATTTGCATGTGAATTGTGAAACCCAACAAACAGCACAATTAACATGAATGGCCTCTGCATATATGTGGGGTGTGTATACTGAGTGGAGGGGCAGTCTTACGTTTACCTCTAATACGGGCTGCTGCCACACAAAACAGCAGAATTCCCCAAATCTAGAAGAAATGAAGGGAAAATGACGATCAAGGAGATGTGGTTGTAATCAAGGAAACTCCTGCAGAATCAAGCCCTAAACATGTAGTGGTGTTGTTAGGAATAAACACAGAAGCACTCGGGAGGAAGTGGACAGAAAGGGGAGGAGACAAACTGAGTTTCTGTCTCTACTCAAAAAAGGAGGTAGTGCCCCCAGAGGCAAAAACAAAAGAAAAAATATATATAATAGTTTTATTTTGTTTAACCGAATGGGTTCCCAGATTGGTACATAGTCAACGTCTTCTTCCTCAGTTTTCGATGTCTGTCTGTCTACAATACATAATGATCTATCTCTCTAATCTCTAGATGCAGATGTTCCAGATGTGGCTCCAGCTGTCTGAGGCAGCAGGTTGACTACAGGTATCGTCTGTCAATGACCGTGGCTCGGGACAGGCGTATATTTGGAATGACAGTGTTTGGAGGCTGTCTGAATGCACTCTTTGGCATTCATGCCAGCGGTCTGCAGAGGTAAAGACTGAATGGGAGCTGGAATGCAGCAATGGATGTGTTACTGAGAACTTTGTCTAAAATAGTTTGACTCCAATAAGCCATTTGATAAGCACAATCAAAAGTATCTCCCATTCTTATGACCCGCTTCAGGTCATCCACTAATACAGTAATATTATTATGTTTGTATACCTTTATCCTATGTCTGCACTTAACTGAAACTTCTGTGTTTGCCTGTTATGTGAAAAAGTACCTGTTTGTCTCCATTTATCTTTATTTATAGATTAGTTGAGGACTCGGACAAGTCAGGTGAATCACCAGTAAGATCCGTGCTGTTGGTCAAGGCTGTTGAAGACTGTTTTATCGGCAGACATTTCATCTTTGGAATAAAGGTAAGACTGAAATATGGTATCCTGGTGACTTGATGGGACTATGGTGCGTTCTACAGTAGATATGCTCTGATACTTACACTGATCAGCTATACCAAGGGTTCCCAAACCTTTCAGGCCGCAACCCCACCCCCAAAATAATCATATATTTGAAATGGGGACCCCCCACCCCAACAAGCACTTGGAATTGTAGGCAGTACATTTAGTTTGGCTCGGTTCCACAGATACATATTGTACATTTTTGCCTCTTTTCAATGCAATATTTGACAATTTGGCCATTTTTTTAATCGTATAGTTTGTTGGTTACTTTTGATGTAGTAATGTCTTATTATTAGTTTATTTTTTAGTTATTTCTTTTTCATTTTCGAGGTATTAAAAAGGGCTTAAAAGTCCTTAAATTGTCACTTTAGAAATGTGCAGATACCCTGTATACACTTATACTGTATGTTGGTTTGTTTACAGTTGAGTGAGAAAACAATGTTGCACATTAAGCTAATCATCTGGGGACCCCCCCAAAATAATTTGGGGGTCCCGACCCCCAGTTTGGGAACCACTGAGCTCAACGTTGGTCCTTGAATGGGTTCCAGGGGATCCCCAGCTACATTATTGATAGTTGGGAACCAAAATAAACGCTTACAGTCCTGTAATCTGAGAGTGAACCCCTACGGGACGGGTCCATCCAGCAGTGAACCCTAGGGTCCATTTGCTTCCATTTGTATATCTTCACATTTAAATGAACACAGAGGATTTTACTGTGTAGATTGGTGTTCCAGAAATAATAGTCGTTTCAAGGTAATCACCACAAATCAACGCACTAATGTCTTGTTTATTCTTTTGCCACACAAGCAATTAATGTTTAAAAAAAAAAGAAGCATAGCAGCTTCACTGTTGCCATCATTTATGATGCAGAACAAAATGTGAAACTCTCTAAGGCTTATGTTAACCAATCAAAGATGTTTTATTCTCTGCATAAAAAAAAGCAGCGGAAATCTGTTGAGGGAAGCCATTGTTCTAATTCACCTCTCGATTTTAGGACTACAAACTGTAGCACTCTATTTTGGTTGATACCAGGCTAAAACCGAGTAGGTATTGGTATTTCATAATTTTACAACATACAGTACATGGTAACGTGTCAGGAACCAAAACAAGACAACTTGGTTTTCTGACTTGTTCTTCCAAACACTGCATCTCTGATGGTGAGAAATACATGACATACATGAACCCAGCCTTGAAGAAGTTAGTTTGTATGTGCGTCATCTCTTCCCATGCTATTGTCAGGATCTTATTTGTCTCTGTCCCCTGTAGGTAACGGATGCAGAAAACGGTCTATTGTTTGGGAGGCCCACCCTGGGTGATTCCTCTGCCCAGTTCATTGCCAACCAGATCCTTCTCCCCAGAGGTACAGGGCCAGGAGGCTGCTCTGTGGTCAGCTACTACCAGGCCCTTCTTCAAAGGGCTACGGAGCATCCTCTCGGGACAACCACCGGACCCTTCATAGCTTCCAGACCCTCAGCAACAACAGCTCTACTGCCGGTTCCCCACCAGTCGCCATCCGCCAGCTTCAATAACACCACACTCCCTGCCTCGTGTTTGCTTTCCACGTCAAGGCGAAGGTACATTTATTGTCCTTGTTAAAATTGTGTTTTATTTTTAACTACGTGAACCCTAGTGTCCCTGTTGTGTGGGGCAAAGAAATTTGATGTAGAGGGAAAAAAATTGGCAGACCAAGTATAGAGCCCTACGGAACCATGGTCAACTAAGTGTATAATATATAAGGGTTAAAGGGATAGTTCACCCCAACAATGACTTTCTATCGATATGGATATTACTTTTGTTTTTGTCTCATTCCTAAGCCAATCGTTTGATGACCGGCAGCGGTTCCGGTAAGAGACACAAAGTCTCCTTTGTGTCTCCTACCGGAACCGCTGCCTACCAGTCCCCTGGTCATGAAATGATTGGCTTAGGAATGCGCCAAAAACAAAAAAATATCCATGAATTCAAGTCTCCATGGGGTGACTAATCCATAGAAAAAAAATAATGTTTTGGGTGAATTATCCCTTTTAAGTGATTGATGTGTTTTTCTGTTTGAGTTAATTGCATTTTCTAATGTATTTGTATAGTATGTTTTGTTTCTTTTTAATTTGCTGATCCTTTTTTTTGCTAGTTTGCTGTACCGGTGCCTGACCATTTAAATACTTGATTCCCCTAGATCACTAAACAGTCAGCACATTCTTAGCCCTACCCCACCCTGGCAACAGTCACTGGGACTGATCACTTCGTCGGCAGAGCAGGAGGAAGGCTGCAGTACTCAGGCCAGTGCAGGTGAGCGT
This sequence comes from Gymnoscopelus braueri, assembly GCF_963280865.1. Classification (NCBI taxonomy): domain Eukaryota; kingdom Metazoa; phylum Chordata; class Actinopteri; order Myctophiformes; family Myctophidae; genus Gymnoscopelus; species Gymnoscopelus braueri. The sequence continues at coordinate 60,735,490 of NC_137603.1, forward strand.
CCCCACTACCAGACACACAACAACCCAAGAGCACTGCACCCTGCACCCGTTTGCCATAGAGGCCTCAGGGGTAAACATGACGCCACAAATCCCGCAAGAGTGCCGCCATCGCCTTCGCTGTCGGTCTATCAGAGCAGCTCCTCAGGCAGAGCCTCTCCGGCTTCCTCTATCCGCGAGGGTGATGAAAACACCCCCGTCCTGCACGCTTGGCTTAGTCCCTCCCAGCCCGGACCCAGCAGGGCTGTACCACTCGGCTTTGGGACGAGGGAGGGTTCTGACGGAGAGCAGCAAACCGAACAAGCCAATGCGTCTTTGTCAGATTCAGTGGCCTGGGAGGACATTTTCTCGGAGAGTCTAGGGCTGTTCTTATGCGAGGAGAATAATGGAGACGTAGATGATAGATTATGTAAAACTGGGCCAAATTTGGTGTCTCTTTGTCAGGGAGTCACCCCTAGTGGAAACCCATTACCTGGAGACTCACAAGCTGTTGAAGCCATCTCGGTTTGTCAAAGTAACGCTCGGTTGACGGGCACTCACCCACATAGCATATTACTGGAGATCACCAATGCAGCGGACAGAAGCCATGGAGTTGACCCAGAGCCTAATCATTCGCCCCAGACATACAGAAATCTCAGTGGGAATGAGAACGAGTCTCTGAAGGAAGAGGAGAGTCTGTCCGCATCTTTCAATGAAGACGAAGAGCTGCCGTCGGTCAGGTCATGTGATCAGGATGGGGCGTACGACTGCTCTGCAGACCTTTTTAACAGCTCACTCGCACAGACGCCCAGAGCTCAAAGAAACACAGACTCACACTTTGACGAGGGCTCACAAGCGCACACACAGGAAATGCAAGATTGCAAAACATCCCCAGACTTGGTTCACTCTGACATTTCCTACGTAGCAGACACACAGGCTCAGAATAATGATGTCAAAACTACTATGGAGGATTGTGATCCTTTCCAGTGTCTGGACTTTATCCCACCCTCCCAGTCTACTCCTCTAGTGAAGAGAGCTGGTCATGCAGGGTTACATGTTCCTACACATGTGAACCATGCATCGGGTTTAATGAATTTGCAACCCAATAGAGTAGATTCTTACAGTTCACACATGTGCACACCACTACGAACTACTACGACCCTTCGTAGGTTGAACAGTTTGAGAGCTCATCTGCGCCAAACAAACTGTGCAAAACAAAGCCTGCCGTTCAGTGTTGAACCGAGGAAACGCAGCCGCAAGTCCAAGCACAAGAGCAGCTTTTGGAGGCTGGATCACAGGTCCAAGCACAGTGTCATATTGGCCCAGAAAGGACCAGCTGAGAAAACGGGACCAAACCTCACATGTGACTCAAGTGTTTGCAACGAGAACGGATTATGTGACAATGATGACACTCGTAAAACTCGAGGGCCTGTGAAGTGCAGACCTAGAGAACTGACTGATAACTCGATGGGGGATTTTGAGCACACTCTGAGAGGGCAACAGACAGATAAACAAGTAAACTATATAGACATGACTACAACGCCATCAAAGACACAGCTGGTTCACAGACAGAGAGGGAATGGAGACTGTAATCCGCCAGGTGGCTGTGAGAGGGCAGGGTCCAGTAGTCAAAACACATCAGGTGTGGAGGTCAATCTGGACGGGTCTGTCGGTCACTTAGCTGATGAAGAGAGTGGGGCCTATGATTTGTCCAGAGACCTGTTCACTGACTCATTCTAGCTTCATGTGTTTTTGCAGTTTTTTAATTGAAGCCCTTTGTTTTGTGTCTTGAATAATGAATTTCCCCATGGGAATCAAATGAAATCAATCAAAATCTAATCAGTTTGCACAGGAATGATATATTTGCACATATGAGTAATTTGCCTCGATTTGGTCGGAGCTGAGCATTAGAATTAACAAATATTGGACATGCTTAGTAAAATAACATGTAGATGCTGTGAAGGGCATAAATATGGATAATGGTAAATAAATAATTATTGCGCTTGTTTTATGTACGTACACAGAAGGTAATAGTATACCCCAAAACAAACGGTTAGGTTAAGGTGGAATTAACTAAATAATGAAGGTGATTTTAAGATGGCATTGTAATTTCAATGAATTGATTGCACATGACCAAATTCAGATGCTATCAATGAATTGGAAAGATTCGCTTGTTATTTATTATTTAGTGAAACAAATTTAAGGTTGTGATTTATTTTATTTTAATTTGATTACCCCTGCCAATGAAGAGTTCCATTGCAACCCTTCCTACACCCATGTTCTGCAGTTTTCCATTCAGAATTGTTTTGCAATGCACTCTTGCAAAATTGGAGAGCTGTGTCATTGGATGTGGCAATAGCAATGTGGAATGTCAATGATTGACTGATTAATTTGCTATATAACTTTATATATATTATGATTTTATCCAGCTGACAAATGTATAGTTTGTTTTGCTTTCCGAAACTGTAGTGATGAAAAATAACCGCAAAAGCAAATCATCTTCAGTGCTGTTATAACCAAGTCTAACAGAACAAGTTAACCACTTATACCCTATATACCAGTGGTTCTCAAAGTCAGGAGTCCTTGAGGAGGTTCAATTTGTGGGTCCAAAATGTTTGAGAACCACTGACATGTTCCACACAGGAAGAGCAGACTGTTAGTACAGTGTAAATAATATGTCCAAATATGGCCAAATATGATCCATAATAATGCATCACTCGTTGTTGCAAATAGTTTTGATGCCTACATTGTTGTATTTGACCGATAATCATGAAAATGAGTGCACAGTACATTCAGTTTATAATAAAACATACCTTCACTGAGATGACTTCGTAGCTTGTGTCTCCTTATGGCAAAGACTTTGCAGTCTAAGCCAGAGGTCTTCAACAGGGGGTCCGCGGAGGTACTGTAGGGGGTCCGCGAATTTGTTGTTTGATTAAACAATAAAAAAAAGTTTTTTTTAAATTTTTTCCACCAAATGTCAAATTGTCTTTAAACATAACATGAATCCATAGCAAACAGATAAATGGAGGCACAATGCACAATAACATGGTATGTTACATATTTTGTAGAGAATTTTTATTTTGCACACCTACTGGGGCAGGTGCGTAGGAGCAGGCAATATAAAACACAATTTTATACATAAATATACAATACTGTATATGTGGTAGCCCCCCCCTATACCCTACAAGGTAGGGGGTCCCTGCTCCATCTACCCATCAGTTTGGGGGTCCCTGGCCTGAAAAGGTTGAAGACCCCTGGTATCTTAGCTATTTTCACAGTGTGGCTCTGCAGAGGGCTAGCTGTCTGTAAGAGGGTCCTTTTATGTGTGTGTCTAATCTCTCAAACCGCTGGACTAATAAATGCCAATTGTCTTGTGCACACTGCCAGTAGGCCACAGATGTGCTTCCAAGACACCTTGTCCACAAAGTCTTGGACATAATGAGGTTTACACGTGACATAAACAATATACAGTATCATCCATTCTTTTATGTCTGGAGACTCCTGTCAAGGCCACGCCGCCTCAGGAGTCTTGGCTCAGATCTGAACCCATTTAATTTACGTTAGGAACCCAACGTGGACCCTAAGCAGGGTTCAAACCCATGACAATCCACATGAAAGGCGTGTGCTCTAACCGCTACACTAGGACGGCGTAGATAATGTATAGGATATTGTATTGGCATAAAACACATTATCTTGGAGAGGTCAGCTTATGCCATCAGTACTGTGACATTGTATCGATGACGTCAGGGATCTCCATATATGTGCATAAAAGGGACAAATCAAAATAATCTAAGTATATATAGCTTGCTGCTTAGCAGAAATGGAAATCAAAAATAAAATCTAAAGATATCTTCAAATATCTTTTCGTGAACGGAAATGACAAACAGATGCCAGCTTCCTGCGTCAGATTTCGGTAGGTGTAGTTCCAAACTATATAGCATTCAGAGATTGTGGAATAGTCGTCTGGCTGCACGAGACTAATGTGTGAGACAATCTGACACACTAGGAATTGCAAGAAAGAACGTACTGCAACTTCTCACTTTGGGCACGCAGAGCAATGTGTCCCATTTATTACACACACTGCACTCATACTGACAACACAACACACACACACCTATTGTCTAAAGTGTTAAAATACTTGCTGTGCTCTTGTTCTGTCACTGTTTTAGTGATATGCAAGTTTCAAAATGTACAGGTATCAGCCATAAATGTTTCAAATGTTTCATATTAGTTTAGGCCTTTGTAATCCATCAGATGTTCTGTACTGGATATTTATTTATTTGAAAATAATTTGAGGAAAAAGACATTGAAAAACCAAAAACACTAAAAAAATAAATAAACAAAACTAGAAAAAGTGCTCCTCGGAGCACAGGTCTCCGCCAGGTCAGGTAGGTTATTGTGGGCCAGTAATGCCAATCAGGTTGGATTATGAAAAATTTGACACATTCGTGTTGATCACATGGCTATAGAGATAATGTGTACCGATTTGCGTGATGTTTGGGCAAAATCTGTAGGAGTAATATCAAGAAATGTGTTTAGCAAAAATCGGCCTCCTGGTGGCGCTATAAAATATAAAATGCATATAATATAGATCCATGTGGTTACATTTGTATACTCTCAGAGTTAAATTAACAATGAAGATTTTTCGTTACACCAAATTACATTCATTCATTACACCAAAAATGGTAATGTACGGGTTTTTTCATGACCCGCCCCGGAACCCAACCCACCTCAACCCGCCCCGCGAACCCATATATAAATCTATGGGGCGGGTTGAGCCCCGTGGGTCGTACCTATAATTCTGTAAAATCATGAAGGTTAGAAAATTATCTTCAAGTATACACCCCAAGTGTATTCAAACTGTTGTATTGTTATTATTCTTATTCTTATTAGGAATAAAGACAAAACAAGAGCATGTGATTTTATTTTATTTTTTTGCGTGTGAGAGCAGCTGGGCGGCTGACCCGCTCACCCGCAGCCCGCATAATTGCCTCTGAAATCCTCACTCGACCACCCGCGCCGCGGGTTGACCCGCGGGTTACGGGTCGGCCCGCTCATCAAACCAGTGACTCCAGTGCCCCCTGTTTGGTATCCAGATGGTTCGTCAGGTGAATGGGTTGGTTTCAGTTTCATGGGAACTGGATCAGATTATTCTTGTTGCAAATTAAAACAGAAACCAGTTGCCCCATGCCTATTTATACACATACCCAAACCCACAACATTGTCATCACCTGACCCAGACATTACATCATTACTGTAGCAGCTACAGCACGATGGTGTGGCGAAAACCACACACACTGTGGCAGAGCGGGCGTCTATGAATCAGAAGGTGCCTCGTTTGATCCTTGGTTCCTCCAGGCTTTGGGTCGAAGTGTCCTTGAAAAAGACACTTCACTCATCTTTAGATGAGCAGGGTGAAACAAGAGTTCTGATAAATAAAACTCACAAAACAAATTAAAAGTAGAGCCTGCTCTGATTTCATCAAAGCAAACATGACAACTAAATATTCCTCACTTCATGTTTTGAAGTTAAAATATTTTTAAAAGGCATTTCTGAAATTTGTAGAAATAACATCAAGTGATTAATCCCTGAAACAGCCCATGTGTGTCCATGCAGCCAATCAGCTTGTTGAAGTGTCCTTGAGCAAGTCATTGCACCTGGAATTGCTCTCTTACTGAGAAGTTGCTCTGGATGTCTGTGTAATTAAAAAGAATAACAGTTGTATATAATGATCCAACTTCAATGTGTCCAACCTATTTTCATCTTCAGAACATTAAGAAGCAGGACTTTTCCTACAGACTGCTATTCAAGTTCATGAGTACAGTTTTACTTCCACTTAAGCTCTTCAGCGAGGCATGGATCGATATCACAGACAATCGATATCATTTTTAAACGTGCAGAAGGCCCTTTCATCCTCACTGTATCGAAGACAAAACGTGCCTTGTCAATTGTCGTCTTCTGGCTGCCGGCCTCCTGCAGCTCTTCATCGGTTAACACCTCCTCCTCTAAAAGTTTGTCCATGACTCCTTTGAGATTGGCATCTGAAATGCTGTTGATGAAGTTGATCCGCACAGGAAGCAGATTGTTTTCTGGTCTAAGACGTCTAAGACTGGCGTGCGGAACTGGTTGAGCTGGCTGTCGATTATGTTCGACAGCTGAACTGGCAGGAGCTGGAAGGTTTACACAGCTTTCCCATGCACGGATGGAGGTTTTACTGTCTTTTAGAAGCAGCTCAACACACTCCAACCTTCTATTTAAAGTCACTTGAAATGTTGTCATGTAATTATGATAGGATGATTCATCAACTTCAAATGTGGTTGTACTTGGTTCAATTGTGATGAAATCATCTGGAGGGGAAGTGGAGAGTGAAATGTTTTTGTTTGGGATTAGTTTACAGGAAGGCTTTTCAATGAAAACCTCTTCTGCTTGGAGGCTCCTCCTTTTCCTCCTTTTGTCGATCACTTCATCCAGCACAACGTTCTCAGGTAGCACCAATACATTCAGGGTTGATCTGGGATCTTTATCATCAATCGGTGGTGTATAAAAGAGTAACATCAAAGCCTTGATAGGCTTGATAGGCTTGCGGAACAACTCTCTGATACATTTCATGATACCAGTTTGAGAGAACCCAGTTACATTTATGACAACATGAGTTTCTGTGATCTCGCACGGGTCGATAAGCTCAATGCGCCCATCATCCATCACATGGAGAACAAACAAGGATTTTCCTCCACCCATGGAGAGAATCTCACAATGTGGAAAATGTAACTGACGCATAGTCGCCTGGGGGCATTTGATGTCAAACAGGGGTCCTGCAGGCCTCTTGCAAAGCTGGGATAGAAGCCTTGGGTTCCAAGGAACTGTCCTGTAAGTCACCTCTCCCTCTGCCTCCATCTTAAACACCAGGCCGGTCACGCTGCATTGGAACAGTCCTGCTTGGATGCAGTGGAACCAGTAGCTTTCATTGTTTTCTCCAACAATGTCAGGTGTAATCTTTTGTGTTATGTCCAGTAGTATAACATCATTTAAACTGTGGGACCGCTTTGCTCTGAGACTTGCCTTGTTCTCTATACATGGAATTTGGCTCAGTGAGGGTAAGCTGCGAGAACGAGGCAGGGAGCTGGATTCTCCCATCCTCAAACTACTGAAGCATCTACTTAGAGCTTCATCTTGGAGCTCCAGAGAGGGATGTGGAGAGGACAGTGACTCTGTAACAGGATGGTCCTCCATCTCACCAGAGGACTGTGACTCGGTAACAGGATGGTCCTCCATCTCACCAGAGGGATGTGGAGAGGACAGTGACTCTATAACAGGATGGTCCTCCATCTCACCGGAGGGATGTGGAGAGGACAGTGACTCTGTAACAGGATGGTCCTCCATCTCACCGGAGGGATGTGGAGAGGACAGTGACTCTGTAACAGGATGGTCCTCCATCTCACCAGAGGGATGTGGAGAGGACAGTGACTCTATAACAGGATGGTCCTCCATCTCACCAGAGGGATGTGGAGAGGACAGTGACTCTATAACAGGATGGTCCTCCATCTCACCAGAGGGATGTGGAGAGGACAGTGACTCTGTAACAGGATGGTCCTCCATCTCACCGGAGGGATGTGGAGAGGACAGTGACTCTGTAACAGGATGGTCCTCCATCTTACTAAAGTCAGTTACTCTCCAGGTTATAATCTATCAGGAGGTAGAAGTGATAAACATACAAAATGAGCTCCCATTTAGTGACACCCCTTGTAGCTCCGTTATTACAGCGTTTGTCGATAGTGAACTACCACTGAAAAAAGAATGCTGCAGATTTAGCATTTTCTTCGAAACACACTTACTTGTCTACAGTATATGGTTGAACTTGACACTTGCAGACACTCTGCACCTAAATCTCAGGTACAAGCACTGATACTCTTCTTGCACTAATGTCTAGGAGCAGATACCAGCTGCTATGCTCATGCACCTTATTTCAAAATCCCATGTACATAAATGTTTGGATGGATATGCTATGTGTAAATATGTAGATACGTTCTTGTCTCTTTTTATTCCTTCTCCCCCCCCCCCCCTTTTTCTGGAAACAATCAAAACGATAGAGCTGAGCCTGGCAGAGAGATATGAGAGATGTTATAGTTTGACTTGAAACCACTATCTCACCTCTGGTTTCTCCTCCATCTTCACATCAGGTTGACTCTTGACCGTCTTGTTCTCTCCCTCTGCTCCCCCCTCCTCTTCCTCCTTCTTCACCTCCCCCTGGGAGGCTGTGGAGCTTCCTGCCTGGACATGCCGGGAGCTGAGGTCTATACTGCTGCTGACTGAACGCTACACACAGAAACACACCAGCATTATAATTTATAAAGGCCTGCTTGTTCTGCCAGACTGAACAGCAGAACTTAAAGAATAAGTTTTATCTATGACAAACAGATTCCCTATAATACTTTAATACCCTGTAAAAGGTTGTGTGAAAATCAATGGCATGGCTGCAGTGGATGCATTTCAATTTTTTTCCTGCGCCATAGTTTACGCTGAAAGCTAGAATGACCAGTTCATGTAATAGCCTATCTATGTACACAAGGGTATGTAATGGGTGTTGCGTAATGTTTTCTGAAAAAAGTCAGAACAGAATAAATATTAAAGTGCAAAAACTATAATAACCTTGGTGGTGCCAAGAGGAACAGGAAGCATTGAACTCGGACCCAAAAACTTCATCCCCATCTCACCTCCCAGATTCATCTCTGCAGAAGAACAGCAAACAAACATTCATTACACATGAGGTCTAGGGAAGGGACAGTTAAATGGTTAACCATTTAACCGTAATGAAGTCATATAAAAACTAATAAAATATGAACAGAATATGAATGGAATAAATCACTTAAATATAATCTATAATTGTTCCTCATCAGTGTTGGGGTAACGACTTACAAAAGTAACTAGTTACTGTAATGTATTACTTAATTGCGGTAACGAGTAATATAACGCCTTACCAAACGGCAATTCAATAATACATTATTACAATAAGACAAGTTACTTTCCACGTTACCGACCAGGGTCACGTCGTCCTGTTTTGAACCAATACGGGACGCAATTTGTTCCGTATTTTAATAAACACCCCCCCCTGCCCATCAACACTGAATTTAACAGTAGGCTAATGAACAAAATAAAACACAAGAAGAAGGCCAGTAAAGTTGTCGTAGGACCCAGGTTGGACCGCCGGTGCCTTCCTCTGTGCTCTATGCCTGCTGCCCTGCACTGTTGGGTGGAAATACCACTGTGCAAGGGTATTTAGACCGATGATAGCCTACTATCTCCAACAAATGTCCATAACTGAAGAGAAAAGTTAAGGCGTTAGTGAGAACTATCAAACATTTGGTTTTACAGCATCAGTGGGAATTAATAGCCTAAGCCTATAACACAAACTGTAACGTTGGTGAATGTTTTCTCTGGCGCAAGGCACATGGTGGTCTGTCAGATCAAACAGCATGCCCAAAACAAGAGCAACAGTCCCGTAACGCAACGTCACGTCGCGTCACGTCAGAAACACAGAACACACCAGCAGCAGTGTCACACAGCTACCCCAAGCATCTCCCGATATGGTATGGAACATCATAATGGACATGTCATCATGTCCATTATCTGACAAAATTACTCACTTGACTCAAGCAGCAGTCAAATGAACAACATTCATTCAAGAAGACCTTTTCCCACATTTAGTTGCTAAAAGCATTATGCCGTTCGGTCCAGCTGTGCCAGAGATTAGCTGTTAAGACAACAAACGAACTAAAGGTGACTCTCTACCAAACAGACTACTTCAGACTACAACAGACTGGTAATCTGTTGGCAAAAGTTGGCATTTAGTTCAGCACAAACTGTCGGCCGATGTGCCGATTGTTGTGCTAATGCCTTATAGCTGTCAGGCTGGCCTGCCATTGTTGCCAGGTCTGTTTATTATAAGCGACTTTGGACTTGTTTCCTTGTAAAGTCGCTTGTAAATGGGGATGTTCCCAGCGGGATTTTTTTCACAAATTTTTTTTAAACGGTTATTCGAATAAATGAAAATTTATTAATTAATTTATTGAAATTAACACCCAGAAAATAGCCAGAACTGAGCACATTTCGATCTATAAGGCCAAAACTCATTTGAAAAATATAGCAAGAGTACATGAAAGCCATTTAAAATGATAATACTATTGGAATCTTACACACCAGCTCCCAAATAATTAATTACATAATTTCAGTGCGCAGCGCAAAAGTAGGTCATATCAATTAAGCTGTCACTCTAGCGCAGGTCCGAGCCAGTCTAAACAAAGCTGACCAGCTGCCCTTAAAGTTTAAACCATAACATAACATAGAATGGATCTTCAGACAAACAATTGTGAGTGAAAACGTAGGCTTATGCTCTCTCTCTCTCTCTCTCTCTCTCTCTCTCTCTCTCTCTCTCTCTCTGGCTTTGAGTGACGGGGAGAGAGAGAGAGAAACAGTGAATGTAGGTTTTCATAGACCTGGTCGCTGGTTTCACTCACAGAATCTGTGAGATGAAAAAGAGGGGAACAAGTAACACGTATATAGGGTTTAAGTGGTTACGTGTGTGTGTTAGTCAGAGGCTAGAAACCTACTCCCACAGAAATACAACTTCTGCCCCAGCACAGCAACGTTATCTCCCAGGAGGTCATAGTATTCATCCTGGTGGTGACACAGCAGCAGAGAATGAGAGAATCAACAATCCATCCATACATCTGCACCAAACATGCTGGCTAAGAGCATAAAGACATCTAGGTGAAAACATTGAGTTATAGTTATAGAGCACACCAGACTGGAAGTTATTGTTGCTACAGTATACTTTTACAAACTCCTACGTTTGGAATCATGTTATTTTGTGGTAACAGCACAGTGGCTACCATGCTACCAACGAAACTGCAAGGGCCCAGTCATCATCGCTGCTTGCAGCTTTAATTAGTATTGTCATTATTATTATATTAATATTAGCACGTAGTGCGAAGGCACCCTTTTGTTTTTGGTTGTGCTATTATTATTTTTTGCAGTTCTGGCTTAACCATGCAGTCGTTTTTCACAAAACTCTGCAATATGGTAGATAGAGGGTCATGGAAAACGGCCAACAATAAAACTCACAACAATTGGTCAAAGGGTGGCGCCATAGCACTCAATTGAAAAAAGCTAACTTTGAACAGGCATAGCCGTGCCACTATGGCCTCTGACCCTTAGTTCTTCCGCCATTTTTTATTTTATGAAAACCAGTTAAATTCTATCTCCTGGGATTTTTGAGTCATGCCGAAACTTTCTACACACAGACTTTGGACTAGGCTAATGTCTAAAAACCCAGTTGGAGAGAAGCCAATGAATATTGCAGTTTTACAAAAAGTATTCTTCTGCCCTTAACCACGTAAATGCAGAGTCACATTTTTACAAAACTTGCAGTATGATATGGGTCATTCCAAATACCGCTGAAGCCAATCTTACTCCTATTGGCCAAAGGGGGGGGGGCGCTATAGCAATCATTTGAAAATGCGAACTTTGAACAGGCATAAGTCATTTGGCCTACAGCCATGAAACTTGCTTACACGTAGGCCTCTACTCAACAATTAAGCTCCGCCTTAAGATTTTCCGCCATTTTGAGTAATTTGAAAAAACGTAAATCCGTGAAACGTACTTAACATAATTTATGGACTATTATCTAAAATCCCAGTTGAAGAGATGTTTGTACGTGAAAAAATGAAGCCTCCATGAGTCAAAGAATATTTCAGAGGGCATGGCTTCATAAAAATAAATTGAAAAAACAGTTGTGCATGGCCTTCTTTCTCTCATTTTAATTGTGGGATCTCAGTAGCTCAGACGGTAGTGTCTACCGATCAGTCAGAAGGTTCCCGGTTCAAACCTTGGTTTATCCAGGCTTAATTTAAATTGCCGCACAGAAATTATGACTTGATTAATTAATGCACATCCGCTTTTTGAAATGGCGGTTTGACAGTTTCAAAGACGTATGTTCTAGTGAAACAGGGGCATGGCATGGCGTATGACAGAAGGCAAGACTTTATGCTTTTCAGCAATCTTAAGCAGGGCTGTTGTAGCTGAATGCGTAGAGAGGACGCCTGGGAAACAGAAGGTCACAGGTTCGATTCCAGGCATCGGCTAAACCGGCTGGCCAGGAATAGTGATGAAAAGCTACAGTATATCCTGAGTTTCAAATCTGCCATTACAAGCAATATAATAAAGACATGCATTTTAATATCCACAATCCCTCAGAACTTTGCTCAGCTGTTTCCAATGCTCATTTGTTAATTGCATGGTTTTCTTTCTCTCAAGTTCAGTCTATTATGTTTCTATGGCTTATTGCACATACCGGTATTGCTTTTGCATATTGCATTGCTTGGCCCCCGTATTGCTGCTAGCAGGTACATTTATTATTATTATTATTATTATTATTGTACGTCCGTCTGTCTGTGAGCAGCTAAACTCCGGCACATTTGAAATGTGCTATATAAATAAATGTTTATTATCATTATTATCATTATTATTATTATTATTATCAGGGAGAGAATATTAGGTTCTTACCATGCTGTTAGCTGACTCATATATGTACCTCTCTATGTTCCGGATGCGAGTCACCAGATCCCACTCAGCTAGGTGTGCGGGGCGCTTGAGGTACTTTATGCTACAATACATAGAGAAAGAAAGAGACAAAGTCAGGCACAAGATTCAACTCAACCAATTATGTCTCATCATTCAATAAGTGATACTTGTTCAGCTGGTCTGGGGTCAAGAAGATGGTGAGCACACATTGTTGATTTCTGTGTGGTGAACACTCACAACCAGACGACATTGAAATCACGGTACTCTTGTATAATGTCTTCATGCCAAGACTTCCTCCATTCTGCTGCAGAGAGAGGGAGGGCTGTGATGGAGTCCCAGCTGAGACAAAAATAATAATAGAAAAGAGATTTGGCGAAATTGAAAAACGGGCTTCGCAGTTGCGTTCAGATGGTAATGGTCAATGGCTGTGTGCAAATGCAGATCAATAGCTCCAGCCACTGAGGAGAACCGGGCACACATTTTTGCTCTCACGACATTTGCTCTCACGACGGTTACAGAGGTTTGTCAAATTATAGGAGGATTGTATTATGCCATAATATTCCATGACATCTTTAACTGCACAGGTGGAAAGATGAGCTAACAGCCATGCAGTTTGTTTGTGTGCTAGCTCTTTGTAACGCTGCTGACGACAATTGCTCCGAGCATTGGGCACACACAAATGCATCGATGGATGGATGGAGTCACAAATTAATCTATTTTGGATCTCAGTGAGGATGTCTCATGTAGAATGGGTGAGAATAGACTGTGATATTCACATGTAAAAGAGTTTGTTTTGATTAGGACTGTCAACAGAATGGACATACCAAATATTTTATAGGTGTCAAAAATAAGGTTAAAACAAATTCAAAGAAATGGAAAAAAAAAATACAAAACAATGTTGTGTAGGAGGATTCACATACTTTTTCTCGTAAGGTCCAGGTTCATTACTGAAGTCAGGAGGTCTTCTTGCAGCTGTGGATGCTTGATGACGCTAGTGAATATATGTGAAAATGATTGATGGACAGCAAGAAAGAAATACTGTTCAACATTAGGAATTAATCCAACTCCAATCCAATCACAATCCAATACATCAATAAGTACAAATATCAATATGGGTTAAAATCCAAGGAATAAAAAATAGTTTTAAGATCTTAAAGACAAGTAGTGTGGGAGCCAGCCTGACATGACGAGGTAGGTTGCACAGTTTGGGAGCTAGTGATCTGGATGGAACATATCATTTAAGTAGATCAGAGATATAAACTGGCGCTAATCCATTCGCCACCATATTCTGCCACAGCGCCACCTAGAGCCTTTTTGTTTGTTTTTTTGCGCCCCCCCTCCCCTAGTGGCGCCCTAGGCAACTGCCTACTCTGCCTAATGGGCGCGCCGGCCCTGATTGCAGTAGTCGAGGCGAGTTGTAAAAAAAGCATGCATCACCCTTTCAAAGTTAGGAAAAGACAAGAAGGACTTAACCTTAGATAAAAGACCGAATATTGATCCATAGATGTTTGAATGACCGTAGCAGATTTTACGTAGAGTAGAGGGATTGGTAAACTAACCAAACCTAAAGTTAACTGATGTTTTCCCAGGCCTGGTATAGAAAACTAAGTTTTTTTTGTCCCAGTTAGGACCATATGTACATTTGCCAAAGTAAGACAGTTGTTATGAATATTCTTGGATATAACACAATTACCAAGTAATTGTGTATGACCTTAGAAACAGAATATATGGCAAATGGCAAAGGTCTGTTACTGCTCAACATAATCAACTTGAAACAGACACCAAATAAGAGAAAAATTACATATCTTCCTAACTTGAAGATTACTGACCGGAAATAGTATATATAGTAACAAATAAGTGTTACATAGCTCTGTATTGTGATAGTAATCATTGCTAGAGTGTTTGTTCAGTAACAGGAGTCTCCCTGTCTCTCCCTCTCTTTAGTAAACAGAAAATTCATTGCAAATTTAATCAAATTAGGAGAGAGAGAGCTCATACACGATACAGGATAAACAAGTGAAATTGGAAGTGATGAAAGAAAAACAGCAAACAAATCTGGAATCGGAACACAAAAAATAGAAGGTGATAAATGGATACTTTCTCCTAATTGAACACTTTCAGGTCGCTAGATCGCATATTTTAATAGTTTTTTTTTTGTTGTGAGATCTGACGTTCAAAGTGACAGAACACTATGCAACCAGAAAATAAAAAATTAAATAAAACCTAAGTCTCGCTAAGTCTCGCTTGAGATCTCGAGATTTCAATCTCCCCCCTTGCATAGTGTTCTGTCACTATGAACTCAGATCTCACCAAAGAAAAACAAAAAAAAGCTATTAAAATACGCGATCTAGCGCAAGGCCTATTGGCGCACGTTTTAAGCTGTGGCGGACCCGGGATGGAGTTATGACATTTTTCTACTGTACCATTCATCCTAAGATATCATAACATCATAGAAAAGATAAGAAAACCGTGGTCCAAAATTCCCCTTTAATATTGAACTAGAAAAAGTGCTCCTCGGAGCACAGGTCTCCACCAGGTCAAGTAGGTTATTGTGGGCCAGCAATGTTCGGAATTCGCCAATCAGGAAGGAATATGAAATGATCTCTTGACTATAGAGATAATGTGTACCGATTTGCGTGATGTTTGCACAAAATTTGTGGGAGCCTCCTGGCGCTATACTAGGGCAATGTTAAAAGGGTGGCATTTGTTCCTCAACATAGTGCGAATGTGTGTGCAAAGTTTCACCGCAATCGGACACTGCATTCATGATTTGCGGCATTTTGTTCAAAACGAAGCACTCCTGCAATCTTTGGAAGCCAATCTTAGCCAATCAGGATGGAATATGAAAAATCTGAATGACCCTTTTTGTTTAATGACTATAGAGATACTGTGTACCGATTTGCGTGATGTTTGGACAAAATCTGTAGGAGTACTGTCAAATTTCTTTTTTGTAAAAATCGGCCTCCTAGCTGGTGGTGCTAACAGGCCCATGTGAAAACTTTGGATCAGAGGTTCTGCTCTGGCATCCAGGGAGTGTGTGTGCACAGTTTCGCTTCGAGATTAGCTGTTCACAGACAGAATGACGGACGGACGGACGGACAAGTTGCAAAACATAGTCTCGGCCATGCCTTTCGACCTGGCGGAGACAATAAATACAGTATATCCCGTTCAATCCGGGCAAGCGTCTGTGTCATTTTAGGATTTAGAAGGCATTTTTAGAATCAGCCTCAGGTCTAAATAAAACAAAAACTAATGAAAAGAAGCTAATCTCCAATAACCTGTGGACCAGAATGAAGGTGACCATCTCTCCATCTCTCCATGTACTCCGTCACCAGCTGAATATATTTAGGGTCTACAGAAGAACAACAAACAAACATTCATTAAACAGTATAGAAGACATGGAGTCTGCTCCGTTGTTTTATGACTTAGTATGACCTATTTTCAACCTTATCTTCTTATAATTGGTCCTCACTAATGCTCATAACATGGTACTATTTTTGTCTATTCACTCTGTGTCTCAGAGGAGGGCTATGGACAGTTCAGAAACCTGCCTACCAGTGACATCATCGTTAGGCAAATGTTGTTTCAAAGTTTTTTTTTGTTTTGTTTTTTTATGCGAGAACAATGGCTTCCAGCATGCTAACTTTACAGAAATAGAGAGCCTGCGGTTTCTATTAGCTTGGATTCCCCATCGATGATGTCACTGGTAGGTGGGCTTCTGAACTGTCCACAGCCCTCCTCTGAGACACAGTGAGTAGACAAAAATAGTACCATATTATAATGAGCATTAGTGAGGAAAATGGGTGAAGTCGTCCTTTATGTAAGGGCGGTCCCTATTTTGGGTAGGTTATAACATCCAGCAAAAATAGATGCAAAAATAGATGATTTACGATCACAAGTTGTGAGGTTGTAGATCGGCTATTTATGGCGAAGAGATTTGGTGTTTGGGAAAATAGGAGGATGTACAGAACCCAAGGGGGACCCTGGTCAATGAAGTATAAAGTTTAAATCATTAAATGTGTGAGTGTGTGTTTGTTAGCCAGTGGCTAGAACCTTACCAATCGGACAGTTAATCCTCATCTTCAGCACTGTCAATATGCTCTCATCCAGCATGTTACCGTATTCCTCCTGGAAGTCACACAGCAACAGAGAAGAGAGTCAAGCAAGAGAAAGCTGTTAAGAGGCCATTTATTAAGCTGGACACCAAAATATTTGTCATGATTGGAATATGTTTTGGGATATTTGTTTTCAAATGCACTCTCCCTACAGCCTGTTCGCTGTGTCTGCTCTGCCGGGTCTCTGCCTGCCTGGCTAGACCGGCTAACACCGTCGGGAGACTCAAAAAGACAAAAGTGTTTTTTTTAATCATTTCAATAAATAAGCTTAAACAAACTGCTTCACATGAACATAAGAGATATACAGTAATGTTATATATACAAATATTGGTAGATAAAAGAGAAAGTCATGTACAGCCTATTTCCTCATTCCTGGTTTCTGTTGTGTTTGATGCGGTCACAGTGCCATGGGAACCTCAGAGCCCACAGACTGTCACTATAACTGATAATGTCGTCCCATTGGCTACTAAAAATGACAATCTGTGATATGTCCCGCCCTAGCTGACCGTTTCAGCGAAACCATGTGATGTATAGTATCAAATATGATGTTTTCTGGCCATGTCATGGGGCCTTTAATACAGTAGAGCCACAACTGCAAATGTTGAGATATCTGAATGACTGTGGTAACTGATTGAGCATCAACCTAATATGATATTGTTTTTAATATTCCTCGGTTTTAAATGCTTGTAACTGTCACCTGTTAAAACTAGGTATTTATGTTAGGCATACGTACTGTAGGGTTATGTTGTTAGAATGGCCAGTGTATGTGTGTGTGTGTGTGTGTGTACACGTATTGGAATTTGCTGATTTGCTCAGGTGCAGTGAGTAAAAAACAGCTAGGCCTTCTGATATCAGAGAGTTACTGTATGCTTCAACTGTGCGAGAGCATGACTACAACCAATGAAATTGTCAGAATTAATCCGACCGCCTGACAGGCCAATCAGGATCAGTCAATCGGTCCTCCCAACCCCCTGTACCCTGACACGACGCCCGATGGTGCGCAAATTCGCTCTGACAAAAATTGCGAGGCTCACAAATTGGGCCAGAATCTAGCCAGTGTTCGTACAGTGTAAGCCCAGCTTTAGTCATTAGAACATGTACATAAATATCATGGAGATAATGTTACGTTCTTACCCAGCTGTCAGCTGACTCATATACGTCCCTCTCTATGTTCTGAGCAAGAGTCACCCGTTCCCTCTCGTTCAACTGGTTCTCACGTCTACTGTAGGCCCAGTAGACGTGAAATATGCTGCTCATCCAGAACACAGAGAATGAAAATGACAACGTCAGACATAAAATTCAATGCTTCATCATTCTATAAGGGATAATTGTTCAGGGTCTGCGGCCTAGAAGATGGTGAGCACACATTGCATTGTTTCTGGTTTCTGTGTGGTGAACACTCACAGCTTATCAACAACTTGGTCACGGAGGTCCTGGGGGAAATCTTTATGCCAAGACTTCCTCCTGTCTGCTGCAGAGGGAAGGGTGTCTGTGTCGGAGTCCCCGCTGAGAGAAAGAGAATGATTTGACTATTTACAATTTACAATGTAGGCATTTAGAAGACGCTCTTAATCCAGAGCGATTTACAGTAAGCAAGGTAAATACGAGGTAATACATCAAATGCATATAGTAATCTAGGATCATAGGTAAACCTAGATTATTTAAGAGATATTTTTTTGTCAGTGGCCACTCCAGGGCTCTGTACCAGGGGCCAGGGCCCTGTATGATCAAGTGCTGTCAGCAATATTTAACTACAGTATGTATTTGTCTCATCAGCAAAAACTGTGCAGTGATGGCAAAGCAAAAGCACTTTGAAAGACACTTTCAGACACACCGCAAATCATGTGACTAACATTTTCCACCCTAAAAAGGGAACTGACAAAGAAATGAGGAAATGAAATTTCAACCATGTATTTCAATTTTAACATGAAACATTGACCACATAATTTAAGTGTGGCCATGCATGGCTGAGTGGTTAGAGAGCCAACCGAGAAGCAAATGTTTCAAGGTTCGATTCCTGGCCCTGGCAATGTGTCGAGGTGTCCCTGAGCAAGACACTCAACCCCTAAGTGCATGTCCTTTTAGGAACATATTAGCGTTATATGCAGGTGTACAGTATACATAAAATGCCACCCTGAGGCGAGGTAGAAGAAAGTAGCCGGATAGACACCCAGCTGGATGTTAGAGACTCTCTGGTAAAGACTAGTAAAAAACAAACAAACAAACAAAAACACAGAGAGCCAACATTACCTGGATTCGCCCTTCATCAAATTGCACATTCTGCATTCTGAATCCACAGCAGTGTTCCTGAAGGTACAGGCTGTACAATCCCACCAGCTGTCATCAGCGGTCGGTTTTGCTTGTCGTTTTGGCCTGGCAAAAAGACACAGACTTAAGAGTCAAGTTATTGTGCATCCATTATTATTATTATCATCATTATCCTTGGTCACTCCAGCCTCCTGCATGTCCTCTCACCACATCCATAAACCTCCTCTTCTCTTCTCTTCTCGTCTGTCTGTCTGTCTGTCTGTCTGTCTGTCTGTCTGTCTGTCTGTCTGTCTGTCTGTCTGTCTGTCTGTCTGCCTGCCTGCCTGCCTGCCTGCCTGCCTGCCTGCCTGCCTGCCTGCCTGCCTGCCTGCCTATCCATCCCGCATCTCTCCTCTGCACATGTCCAAACCATCTCAACCCGCCTCTCTTATACTTTATCCCAAAACCTTCTAAGTAAACATGGTCGCATATCGGTATCTGGCGATTAAAAATTTATAATCGGTATCTATCTGATGTCAAAATAATGATGAATATTTCTGCCGATTATGATGATGTTCAATGCCTTGGGAACATTTGTAAGGCAGACTCTGTAGTCCTCTCACCAGTGTGTTCACTTAACTATGAAAACAAGAAGGTGTAGAGCAGTGGTTCTCAACCTGTGGGTCGGGACTCCCAGGGGGGTCCCCACATGATTTTGGGGGGTCCCCAGATGACAGTGAAGTGAATTTAAGGACTTTTAAGACCTTTTTTTTTTTTTTTTAATCCCACAATTTTGTAACCCCTATTTTTTCACCCTAGTGCCAATGCCTAAGCGTGTAATCCTGGGCACTACCTTCCCTCTGCCAACCTAGGGAGGCCAGGGCCGAGCTCATGCCTCCTTCAATGCATGAGAGCCGTCTGACCTTATCACCTGACAGGGGAGAGTTTCCCTGGTTGGACGTAGCGCGTGGAAGGAACACGTTATTCCAACCAGTTCCCTTCCCCTCCATCAGGCGCCCCGGCTGGCCAGGGGGAGGCAGTATAGTGACCAGGATTACTTTTGAGACCTTTTTAATACCAAGAAAAAAGACCATTACTGCATCAAAAGTAGTCAACAAACTATACTACAAAAACTGGGTAAACATTGGCAAAATTGTCAAATAATATAAGAAAGAGGCAGAAATGTGAAAATGTCTTTTTTTATATAGAAAGCTCACAACGTTGCGAGGCGTTGTGAGCTTGTAGATCGGCTATTTTCACAATATTTATCTATGGAACCGAGTCAAACAAAATGTAATGCCTCAACTACATTCCAAATGCTTGTCAGGGGGGGGGGGGGGTCCCCAGTTCAAATATGATTATTTTGGGGGGTCACGGCCTGAAAAGGTTGAGAACCACTGGTGTAGATTAGTATTCCACAAGACCACAAGACTGACAACACAAATGAACAAAATGTTCAATGTTGTTCAGGAAGTTGACAAGCTGACAAGGACCCGACAGTTGTAGGATTTTCATGTCAAAACAACGTCTTTTCACAGAATAACTACACCATGTTCGGAAATACAACTATGATCTGAATCAATATTTTTGCATCGATCATAAATCACGCAGCTTGACTGAGTCAATGATGTACTATGAACGACGACTTGCAGCACAGAAAGACTGGCTCTCCCTCCTGGCTCCCAAACTGTGGAATGAACTCCCCATTGCAGTTAGAACTGCAGATTCACCCCCAATTTTCCGCCTTAACCTGAAGACTCACCTCTTCAGACTCCACTTTAGCCCCTAACACTTGCCGTAATTTAGACAGATCCCAGGTACATTTGTTGACCTGGCATCCTACAGTTTGTATAGTTTCAAATATTATTTATTTTTTAATATAATAATGTTTAGACTGATGATAGGTTATTGGTTTACCTATGATCCTAGATTACAACTAGATTACTATTGCTATGCATTTGATCACTCTGGATTAAGAGCGTATGCTAAATGCCTGAATTGTAAATTATATATCATATAGAGGATTCACATACTTTGTGTGTGAAGGTCCAGGAGGTCCAGGTTCATCAGTGAATTCAGGAGGTTTTCCTTTAGACGGGTCACTGTGGTCAGACCCACTGCTGGCTGTTGGAGACTCAGGTCTGTCAGTTCCCTCCTCCTCTCTCTCCCCAGACTCACTCATCTTTTGTTCTTTACTAAACCTGTCAACAGTACAGTCAATAAAATACAATAGAAAACTGTTACGGCTGAATGTATTGCACAACGCATGCACTCGTGCACTCCTACACACACAGCCACATGCACACACACACATGTACTTACACAAATACAAAAACATTATGGGTAAAATGAACAAACAAATCTTTAACTATTTTTGGTGTCTGTTGAATGCTCTGAGAGCACGTTTTCATCAATCACAATCGGTTAACAAAAGTCAAAGAGTCACTGGGTGTTTCGGGTCTTGCAACAGATACCCTCCTCCAGGCGACCCGACCGAGGCTGATCAGACCCCGGCCTGTGTTCAAGTGACATGATGCTACTGCCCCCACTGTGTCTTGGGGGCTTAGGGTGGCAGGTGAGCTGTTAGCAGCGGGTGTTGGCGACATTAGGAGGCTCTGGGCACTGTGTGTTGCCTCCGGGTCCTAACTTCTGTGCGTTGTGTCGTCTTTGCCATGTGCATTGTGGCCTTGCAGAGAACTCTTAAGTTTGTTCAGTTCACAACCCAGACATCATGGGTGAAAATGTGCAGCCAGCTCTGTGTCGTTTTGGAGAAGTAAAAACTCCTGAGTAGACATTCTTAGCTTCAACATGTGTGAGAACACTGCTGTGTGTGAAGCCATGGAACCACAGAATGGTGAAGTAGAGCAGGGTGCTCTTCACAGCTTTCATGACATCTGACAATTCAGCACTAATGTCTTTGGCGACGAGTGACTCCCTGGCCTGTCTAGCATGTCTAGTAGGTTCTGCTGACAGGCTTTTATCGGGTTAAACTGGCTCATCTATTAATCATCATTCATATTTGTTATTACTATATAAAATATGTACATTTTTGCTTAACGGATCTCTATTGGTTAACTTCTCTGTTTTCTGAATGTGCTTTTCTAATAATAATGTTAGATTCATTATCATGCATATTTCCAGACATAAAAAAAAAACATTTCCTATCAACCATTTCCGCACCAAACTTAGCTCAAGCTCTATTCAGGGTCTGCCATCAGAATTGTCACACCCAAAACAACACAACTGCACACATATGGACCACTACAGCAGTGTTTAACATTTCAAATGGCCTTAACTCGGTGACCATTGCTCTGATTAGCGCAATATAGGGCTGGATGTGAAGGCTGTGTAGCCGTGGTGTCCTGAAAATCTAGTGTAATAAATAAGGATAATTTGACAATGTGCATGAATGGACGACTACACTATATTTATTATGTTCAGAACTCAATAAGATTCTGGAGTGAACTTAGCGTAACATATAATTTGATTAAAACACAAACACTTAAACAAACAAAAAAACACTTAACATATTCAAAAACAATTAGTATAATTTTTGGTTCTAATTATAGGTTATGATACAATCCTAAAAGTAATATACAAATAGAGGGTCAAACTATTCAATAAGTAAAAACTGTAAAGTTTCTTCTTTAGATTGACTGTACATGGTCTGATCATTCATAACAAGGTGGTTGCCAAATTGGGGAGAGCTGTTTAAATAACATTTCAGTGTTTAAGTTTAATTTGACCATTTAGTAGCTCAAAACAAGGCAGCAACACTGCTTCTAGGTTGTTCATCCAGTCTTAATTTGCTTAGAGTCAACAAAATATGTTCTGCTATAGCTTAATTATTTACTTTCATAGAGTTATTAACATTCAGATGCCTAAATGTATTTATAGTAACATAATGTATTGTTCAAATACTCTTTACCTTTACCCAAGTCCAACTCTATGAAGAGGGCTCTCTTCTGTAGGCTTATATAGGTATATATTTAAAAAAGAAAAGGGAAAAAAAAGAAAACTGAGACTTTATATATATATACTCAGCACATTCAATAACATCTCCCTTTACATGTATGTTTTATGTACTGTCTTTGACGCCTGAATTTCCCCTGCAGGATCAATAAAGGTCTTATCTTATCTTGTTAGATTTAGCCAAACTTTTGTAGACTAAAAACACTCAACATTAAGTTTTAGAGCACCAGACCAGAGTAATTTGTTTAGAATGATGTATAAAATACTTACCCTATAAGAATGTTCCACAGGACTGTGTTTTCTTGATGTAAAAGTACTGGTACTCCCTACAGTTCAGTTATCTATCTGTGTGCATTATGGTTCATATACGGTGCAGCAGACACGTCATATACTCAACCAAGGGGGTGGGAGAGTGGCGGGGTGTAATGTGCCTCACCAGAGTTTTGATATGTGGATTATAATTCTTTCTTATGGTATTATTATTGTTTTATAATATGTATTTATTATGATCATTCTTCTAATTATGTCATATAGATCATACATCAAAACTCACACACCCCCTTTCCATGTAGTAATGGTTTCTTCCACAACGAAGTGTGTGTGTGTGTGTGTGTGTGTGTGTGTGTGTGTGTGTGTGTGTGTGTGTGTGTGTGTGTGTGTGTGTGTGTGTGTGTGTGTGTGTGTGTGTGTGTGTGTGTGTGTGTGTGTGTGTGTGTGTGTGTGTGTGTGGGTGGGTGAAGTACAGTGATGAAACATGTGGGTAATAATTCTTGTCTCCTGTGAAATTATATTATACATACAATATATAGGTGTATTCTATAGGTCAATTATATTATACATATATATATAGATGTATTCTGTAGGTCAATTACATTATGGAATAGTCTTCCAGGAGATGTTCGTAACAACAACAAAAAAAAATAAAAAATAGAAAAAGTGCTCCTCGGAGCACAGGTGTTGATGGAATATGAAGAATTGGACAGATCCATCTTGATCACTTGACTATAGAGATAATTTGTATACCGATTTGCGTGATGTTTGGACAAAATCTGTAGGAGTAATATAAAAAAATGAGTTTTGCATAAATCGGCCTCCTGGTGACACTAAAAAAAAGGGTGGCATTTGTTCCTCAATGTAGTGCGAATGTCTGTGCAAAGTTTCACTGTAATCGGTGATTTGAGGCATTTTGTTCAAAACGGGCCACTATTAGTCTAGGACCTGGCTAAGATATGTATGCACTTAATTTAGGAGAGAATATTTCAACTGTTCTTGGCTAATATGACCCCAGGGAACAACTTAGGAACTGTGACTAATTCTCTATCCGGGACGAAATACCCGAAAATGACCGCGCCCTTTTTTAAATGACCATAACCGGTGCACTACTTCCAACATGGCTCTATCTGCTAAACCGTTGGAGCTACAGATTTACTGAGGTGCTCAAAATGTTCAGAATACTTATGTTTAGGGAAACATAGTAAAGTATAAAATTTCTAATTTGATATTTGACAGAACAGCTAAAATAAACCGCTAAAAACGTATTACAGTCCAGGCCCATAGGGATATTTTTGCGCAAATCAATCTAAGAGCATCACATTTGTCCCATATGTAACCCAGCTAATGATTTAGCAAGGGCGCCCGAGCCAGCGACCTTCAGGGTCATCATAGTGGCCAAATCCAGTATGGCTGCCACCTGACAAAGTTTTTGGCTATAAAGTTTGAACCACATTTTGAGCTATGACTGCAAACTTGGTGTGTAAATCATGTTTTTTGACAATTAGAAACATGTTTGAATGCTTATCTTTATGATTTAATCTATCTAGAGGACACTAATTTGATCACAAATATGGCCCCTATGTTATGAAACAACCAATGTATCTTACGATGTCATTTTATTGAAACAAGAATGATTTAACAGTAGAACTAATTCCTATGATGATAGGCCTACATGATGATGGCAAACATGATTTAGACACCAAGTTCATCTGGTTCAAAAGCTATAGCCAAAACCTTTTTCAAGTGGTGGCCATATTGGATTTGGCCACAATGATGACCCAGAGCGATGCTGGCTCAGATACCCTTGTTAAATCATTAGAGCATGCCTTGGGTTACATCAATTTAGGTGCTTTTAGACTGATTCACACACAATTATTCCTATAGCCCTGGACTGTAATGTTGGCAGTTTCTTTTGCGTTTTTTAGCTGTTCTGTCATAAAATATCAAATTAGAAATGTTACACTTTACTATGTTTCCCTAAACATAAGCAGTGGTGGACAGTAACAGAGTAAATGTACTTGAGTACAGATTCTGAGGATCTGTACTTTACTTGAGAATTAGATTTTTTTGATACTTATTATTCTTACTTGAGTACATTTCCAAGAAACATATTTTACTTTTACTCAAGTACATGTCTAGGAAGGCTGTAAAGTACTGAGTACTTTTATGCCCACTCCACATCCACACCAATGATTCGCCATGCAACTCCTTGCAACATGGAACTACTTGCAACTACTTGCAACCATTACCCCCAATGGCAGTTGCAAGGAGTTGCATTGGTGCGGTAGACCTTAAAACGGTTTTGTTGCAAGGAGTTGCGACTAATTGCCTTGGTGCGGTTTGGCCTTTAAGTTGTCTGTTTTCTTGTCTTCCCTAAAATGCAATTGGCCTAACTTCTGCTCTCACACTGGCCGTGTTTCTGGCTTCCCCCTCCGCTCGCCTCTTTGTTACATCTTGTATGGGTGTATAGGAGTAAAAGTATTTAGTTCCTCAGTCATTTCTATGTTTTTATAGGTGTTTCTGCAGGCTTTGTATAACGTAGTGGTTCTACAAGCACATCAGTACATGCAGAGCTGGTTTCAGTGCTGAGTTACAGTACTTCTCTGAAACAAGAGTTACAAGGTCCTATACATTAATTGTGAAAACATTACCGCAATTCATTGATCTAAAAATTAAGAAATGTACTTTTACTTGTACTTTAAGTATTTTTCAAAGCATGTACTTTGGAATACTTAAGTATATTTAAAAGCAACGACTTTTTTACTCTTACTTGAGTAACATTTTGACTGAGCTACTTTTACTTATAGTGGAGTAAATTTGACCGAGGAGTATCTGTACTCTTACTCAAGTACTGGGGTCGAGTACTTCGTCCACCTCTGAACATAAGTATTCTGAACATTTTGAGCACCTCAGTAAATCTGTAGTTTAGCAGATAGAGCCATGTTGGAAGTAGTGCACCGGTTATGGTCATTTTAAAAAGGGCATTTTCGGGTTGTTGTTCCCTGGGGTCATATTAGCCAAGAACAGTTGAGATATTCTCTCCTAAATTAAGAGCATACATATCTTAGCCAGGTCCTCTACTATATAGAGATTATGTCTACTGATATGCGTAACATTTTAGTAATATCAAAAACATTGTTTTACAGTCGACCTCCTGGTGGCGCTATAAAAGGCAGATGTGAAAAATGCAGGGCAGAAGTTTTTCCTTGGCCTCTATGGAGCGCACAAAGTTTTACACCGATCGGTGCAGTTATAGGTAAAAACACAAATCGAACTGTTGTAGCGCCACTATGTAGCTGATTTGAAAATATTCAAGTGGCATTTCTTCCACGGCCTAGTGGGAATGTGCGTGCAAAAGTTCACGGAAATCACACGCTGTGTTCATTATTTGAGGCATTTTGTTGAAAACGGAGCACTCCTGTAAACTTCGGAAGCCAATCTTAGCCAATCAGGATGGAATTTGAAAAATCTGAAAGACCTGTTTGGTTTAATGACTACTGTATACTTCCCGATTTGCATGATGTTTGGACAAAATCTGTGTGAGTAATAATTAAAAAAAATTGCACCTCCTGGTGGTGCTATGACAGGCTGATCTGAAAAGTTTGGGACAGAGGTTCTACTCTGGCATCCAGGGAGTGTGTGTGCAAAGTTTCACTGCAAATGGCCCAATGGTGCCAGAGATTATCTGCTCACAGACAGACGGACACACACACAGGGACAGACGAACTGACAGGGTGCAAAACATAGTCTCTGCCACGCCTTTGGCCTGGACATGTAGCATCAACAAGGACATTTTACACAGTTCCCTAACGCAACTTTGCCTGATCACGTATGGTAGAATAAGCAAATATAATATATAGGCTAATATTACACAGTAAAATCCTCAGTACATATTTTAAGGTGAGTCGCATATTTTATTTGAATTTGAATTCTCTTTTGTGAGCCTGTAGATCTGGTATTTTCACTGAATGTTCACCTATTACAACATGGTCAGAAATAGGGACGGGCTAGGGTTCATGCGGTTAACATCAGTTCACGTTAGCAGGCTATTACGTCTACCTTCTGCGCGTATTGTATGAATGTGGCCGCGTGTGTGTCACAATGTGGTGACGCGGAGCTAAGTATAGTGGCTGACAGAATGTTCCACATGGTACGAGAATGAACCACGTGGGATACAGTGGATAGAAATACTATGGGACACAGAGTTAAGAATGGCCCTGGGAAGAGTGCCTGGGTACAGTATGTGTGAATGGACTTGTACGGTGCTAGTGCAAGGGTTTCCAAACTTTTCAGGTCGCGACCCCCCAAAATAATCATATTTGAACTGGGGACCCCCAAAATAATAATCATGTTTGAACTGGGGACCCCCCAAAATAATAATCATATTTGAACTGGGGACCCCCCAAAATAATCACTTTTGAACTGTGGACGGCCCAAAATAATCATATTTGAACTGGATATTGAATATTTTTGTAATCCCCATGTAAGTATTCAACACTTGTAGTTCTCCATAAACATGAGAGACTAAAACCATTGGTGATATTGGAAGTAACCTTTCCGGCTACTGGATGTTTAGGAAGGTTATCCTTCCAGGGCACTCCATATGTACGCATTGCATTTGCAGTCCGTAACTGTGAATAAAAGAAAAATTACGAACCAGGGAAATTATTCTAAAATTCTGTTCCACTTTTGAAGATGTGCCACACTATTGATAGGATCTTGACAAGTGGACACAGATACTTCATTAAACTATCCTGTGTGTTCCTCTGTAGAGGGAGGTGTGCTGTGCATAGTTAAGTCGTGTGGCATACTTATGACTGGTGTTCTTGTCTTTTTTTAACTTCACTTTAGACCACTAAATCGATTTAAAATATGTAATATATGAAGTGTCAAGGCCTTGAATTGTATTTTGATATTGAGTCATTACGGATTTGTCTAACAGGTCCGTTCATAAAAGTCCTTGCGGACTTGTTTCCAATGAGGGCCTTGGTATTCAATTCATAGGCATATATAGTGGCACCACAGTTCAAATATCATTACAAAATAAACAGCAAAAGAAATAACACTATGTACAACAAAAAAAAATAAAAAAGAGGGGAAAACTAGAAAAAGTGCTCCTCGGAGCACAGGTCTCCGCCAGGTCAGGTAGGTTATTGTGGCCTCCTGGTGGCGCTATAATAGGCCAATGTGAAAAGGGTGGCATTTCTTCCTCGGCCTAGTGGGAATGTGCATGCATTCATGATTTGAGGCATTTTGTTCCAAACATGTGTTTTGCTAAAGTAGACCTGCTGGTGGCGCTATAACAGCGCAATATGAAAAGGGTGGCATTTCTTCCGCGGCCTAGTGGGAATGTGCGTGCAAACTTTCAGGGCAATCGCACGCCGCGTTCATGATTTGAGACATTTTGTTCAAAACGGACCAATCCTGCAAACTTTGGAAGCCAACCTTTGCCAATCAGGATGGAATATGAAATATCGGACAGATGCGTCTTGATCACATGACTATAGAGATACTGTGTACCGATTTGCGTGATGTTTGGATAAAATCTGAAGGATTAATATCCAAAAATGTATTTGACATAAGTCGGCCTCCTGGTGGCGCTGTAAAAAGCAGATGTGAAAAATGCAGTGCAGATGTTTTTCCTTGGCTTCTAGGGAGTGTACGTGCAAAGTTTCACGCAGATCGGTGCAGTTATAGTTAAAAATGCAAATCGGCCTGTTATAGCGCCACCATGAGGCTGATTTGAAAAGTTTTAAGTGGCATTTCTTCCTCTGCCTAGTGGAAATGTGCGTGTGCAATTTTATGGAAATGGCAAGCTGCGTTCATGATTTGAGGCAGTTTGTTCAAAACTCACCAATCCTGCAAACTTTGGAAGCCAACCTTAGCCAATGAGGATGGAATATGAGAAATTGAACAGATCCGGGTTGATCACATGACTATAGAGATACTGTGTACCGATTTGCATGACGTTTAGTTAAAAGCTATAGGAGTAATAGGAAAAAATGGGTTTTGCACAAATCGGCCTCCTGGTGGCGCTATAACAGGCCCATGTGAAAAAATGGGGGCAGAGGTTCTGAATTGGCATCCAGGGAGTGTGTGTGCACAGTTTCGGAGCGACCGGGCCAACGGTGCCAGAGATTAGCTGGTAACACACAGACAGGACACACGGACGGACGGACACACGGACACACGGACACACGGACAGACGGACAGGGGCGAAAACATACTCTCTCGCCATGCCTTTCGGCCTGGCGGAGACAAAAATATATGTACAAGAACAGGGGGGGGGGAGGGTCTGCTGTCTAACGGGAAAATGGTGATTTTTTAAGGCTCTTTTAAATGAGCCCAGCGAACTGCATTTTTTGAGGGATGGAGTTAGACTATTCCAATCCTGGGTGGCAGTGCTGTAGAAGGAGAATTTGCCCATGTTTGTTTTATGGGTGGGTGGTACCAAATTGTTGTTAACGCTCCCTCTGGTATTGTGACTGTGGGTGTCGCTAACCTTTTGGAGGTATTTAGTTCCCCATCCCGTTCCCCATCCGCTGTCGCGGATCCCTGCGTAGCGGGCCAAGGTTGCTCGTAGAGGAGGGGAGATATCCCCGATCTCCAGGAGCCCCATACCGGAGCCACCAGCAACGCCACCAAGCCTTGGAGTCTGGAGGTTATTAACCCATCCAGGTCACCCTAATCTCCAAGTCACCCTTATCCCTTTTGAAGTTCATGGACAACATGAAAGAACTGGTCACTGCAGGGACCAAATGTACTCCCCACCCTACTCCCATTGTTTTTCTCCCCTAAAATGTCACTTTTGACTTCAAATATCGACGTATTGCATGGCTTGAACAAACACTGACTTCTGTTGCGTGTGTGTGCGTGTGTGTGTGTGTGTGTGTGTGTGTGTGTGTGTGTGTGTGTGTGTGTGTGTGTTGTGTGTGTGTGTGTGTGTGTGTGTGTGTGTGTGTGTGTGTGTGTGTGTGTGTGTGTGTGTGTGTGTGTGTGTGTGTGTGTGTGTGTGGGGGTGTGTGTGTGTGTGTGTGTGTGTGTGTGTGTGTGTGTGTGTGTGTGTGTGTGTGTGTGTACACGTGCATGCACGAGTGCTCCTACTGGCAATGGGAGTTTTTCTACCCCCCCTAAGTGGGGGTCTACGAACAAATACTTCGGCCTCGGATTTTGGCTCCGCCCCCCGGAAGTGGGTGAAACAGGCACTTCAAACACTTTGTTGAATTGTTCAAAAACATTCAAAGTTTTTTTTTTGTGAATTTGTATTTGTCTAAGATGCTCCTTTTAACGCAGATTTTTTTTGTATTTTATTTTTATTTTTTCATTGGTTACTTTTTTTTTAAACTTGAAAAATTGCGTTCGCTTCCCGCGTTCGCGCGTCTTACTTGTATTAGCTCTCTCTGTGTGTGTGTGTGTGTGTGTGTGTGTGTGTTTGTTTGTGTGCGTGCGTGTGTGCGTGGATGTAAGGGAGACCCCATGCCCACTTCAGGCAGCTGTGTGATACATGAGCTCTGGCACCAAGCTCCCGGTGAATGGAAACACACATGACTTGGCTCTTTGAGAAGGGTCACGGTGATGAAGGGAATGTGTGCGTGCGTCTGTGTGTGTGTGTGTGTGTTATGTCACACCAGCATTCAACTGTCTGGCACGGGGTAATGTCACATTGAGGTGTGTGTGTGTGTGTGTGTGTGTGTGTGTGTGTGTGTGTGTGTGTGTGTGTGTGTGTGTGTGTGTGTGTGTGTGTGTGTGTGTGTGTGTGTGTGTGTGTGTGTGTGTGTGTGTGTGTGTGTGCAGGGCAGGGCAGGGGACAGTGGGTCAGTGGCACAACATGGCATCGGCTACAATTCAGGCTTCAGTTGCTATGTGACTGACCTGAACTTCTAGGATCACAATGCATCTCATTTGTTTTGTAATGTACTGCAGTTTTGATGGTCTTATGTCAATAACACATTAACAATGATGTGTTTTTTAAATAAGATTTGAGTCATTCTCTGATATTCTGAGTGTTCATATTGACCCCCGATCATGTTCAAATTATTCTGAGAATGTCAGATTCCATTTCTATGTTGAAGGGAGCACAGCGGCAACTTCTCTCGTCTGATTACAGCAAAAAAAAACTATATTGTGACACAAATGTCTCAATGAAATGGCCAGCACACTTCACCTCATTAATGAATAAAGAGACACGATTTGATAGGGTTTTGCCACCCCTCGTTTGTTACTTGAATAGCCACCAGCAGCACTTGATGGACAGGACACTACTCGTGTGGTCATTTTTGCAATTTTTTTGTTTTCCATTGCAACAATTCATTTTGTCTTTTTTTATTCACACTGAGCAGTAAGGGTGGGAGGGGGGATGGTATTTTGTTGTATAGTAAAATATATATACAGTATATGTATCGTGTTACTTATCCTACATTTTGTAATATCTTGTTCTTAATCAAACATATTTGACAAAAAAACTAAACAATGATGTGTTTTAATGGTCTTATGTCAATATATATTAGGTGGGTAGGTATTTTGCTGACACTCTTATCCAGAGCACCTTGCAAGTCGTTGCTGTCGGACAGAAACCTCAAATCTCCATATTTCAACTTTTTATGATAAAGAGAAGATTTGGGTCGAAAGATTGAAAATTATTCAAGATGTTTAAAAAAAAAATCTAAAATAGATGTCCAAGCTCGCAGTGCAGCACGAAGTGACGCGCTGTGAAAATGACACAGATGCTTTCCCGGTTTAATGGGTTAAATATCAAAAAACACAAGTAACCAACATAGTTAAACATAGAATAACTATCATCTATCTGATGTTAAACATTTTGGCAGCAAAAATAAGTACCTATATGCTTGTTCCTGGCTTGACACAAGTCATGCGTTTTCAATTAGTCTACTCAGAGTTTTCTAAATGGGTCGTCTATAAGCTGATGCGTGTGGAAGTGCAGCGGTATTTCCATTGCACGGTAGCCAGGGAAGGTTGCAGGCTACTGCCCGTGGGCACTGCGAGGGGTGTGTCTGTGTAACTTTAGAGCGCTTCACAGTGGAAGATGTGATAAAGCACGTGCTGGGCGAAGGTGGAGAAATGTCTTAGTAAGGAGATGACAACACAGCGTCAGCCATGGGGCCGGCACACCGGCCCTGCATCTACACACCCCACCACATCATAGAGCTATGATACATAGAAGGGACTTGTCTAGGCCCGTGGTTCTCAAACTTTTTCATTTCAAGGACCCCCAAAATTATATGTATTTGGCCGCAGACCCACATCTCAAAAATATTGTGTTCCAGGGACCCCCAGAAGCAAAGATTTTAGTTACTAATGTTCGCTTTTAAAATATATATATATTCAAAGATTTGCACAAGTTTTCATGATTTTTTAAAAATAGCAGATATACAAGCTCGTAGCGTGGCACTCGGTGCCGTGCTATGAGCTTGTAGATCTGCTATTTTTTAAAAGCCAAACTATAAAATATGGTTAAAGTGGTTAAAATGATTGTGACACTATATTAACTAATCTTGCTGGGGACCCCCTAGTACCCCTCCAAGGACCCCTGGGGGTCCCCGGACCCCACTTTGAGAACCAATGGTCTAGGGTTGTCACGATTATGAAGAATGTAGGCTACTTGTCATACAAATAATTGCAATTCATTTTAATTATGTGGCTTTTAGATATGACGAAAGTTAATACACAAAGAAATGACTGGCAATGACCTATACCAATAATCAATCAATAATTATGGCCAAAATACGTCATATTTTATATTTTATTCTCAAAAGCTTGTCAGCTTGTAGATCTGCTATTTCCACTATTTCAGCATGGAAACGATGATGACGATAATGCAAAGATAATTGCGATTACCTAGAAGGGACAGGGTTTCTATGGAAGCCCATGTCCATCACTGAGTAGAATTATAAAAGCTCCATTAAATACGTTTAATTGTGTCTAAAGTCAGAATTCTTGTGTTCTTTAGTTATTCTTTTGGGCATTTTTCATCCTTCATTTGGTAGTGACAGGAGGAGAGAGTAGAGGAATTGACGGAATTGGTCTGGCCAGCCCGGAATCGAACCGGGGACAGCTCACTGCTGCCACTGACGCAAGTTCAGAACATGATTTTGTCATCTTACGTGCACATATTTTCAGCAAATGTTCTACATGAAAAATGTGTTTATTCCAGTGGTGTCCAGCGCCAGATGTGCCCTGGGATTTTGTGACAACCTGACATTATGCAATTGCAATATATACTATACATAACTAAACAAAAAGTAATCATTTATATTTATTTTTCACAAAAATAATTTTTAAAAAATAGTGAAAATAGCCATTCTACAAGCTCACAACGTGTCGAGATGCATTGTGAGCGTGTATATTGTCGCTATATGAATGCAGGTGTGCCTTGAGATTGTGAATTGACCATTGACCAACACTTTGAAAACCACTGGCCTATTCTATGTATTCTAACTCTGCAGTATCCGGCTAGTTCTCAGTGGCATGGTCTAAGCCTCTGTCCGTAATAGGCTATGGAGACTCTGACGCTGGCCTCCGGTACTCCCTAATATGCAGCTGTCAGGCTTCGTCATGCGGTGCTCCCAATATGAAAAAGCGTGTGATAGTTTTCCATGTGCGTAGACACCAGACTGGAATTACACTACAGTATATACTGCAGGCTGCACTGAGACGGCCTCAGACTTTGTGCAGGACGCTGTGGGACTTGGTGCGGACCAGAGAGGGAACTCTTACTTTTTAAAGGACTGTGGGAACATTTAGTTGGCCTAAAGCGACATGGAGGTAAGAGAATTATTATCTTCTGCTTAATATGTTTATGGAAGAGACTCAACTTTTTCTCATCGTACATTACATTTGCAGACATCTTGCAGACCAGGACCAATAACACTAAATTCATCCATTGTGCATGAACTTGGGAATGGTCTTAAATTGATGATACACTGACAATAATGACCATGTGCAACAGTGCCTGCATTGATAAATCTGGACAAAATTAGTGTTGTTAACGAAGGTTGTAAGAAACAAATTAAAAATGAAAATGCATTTGATTAGGATTGTTGGCAAAATTGCACTGCCTTAACACTTTGCCCCGGTAGCATATTAAGACATATCAAGGTATAAACATGTTATAAATGAACATATTCCATGTTATATATTGCAAAAAAGTGCATGATCAGAGTAAGCAACATGAAACCTAGTTAACCAAAAACAGTGTAAGTTGTCAAGTGAATCGAGAAACTATGATACCATACCACTATACAGTATAACATACTTAGCATCTGTGGACAGAGCATATGTGAACAAGTATACAACATAATCATATCAACTAGCATCTATCTAATTTGGGAGTAACCAGGTGATTAGATTATCTAATATCTAATTATCTAATCATGTTTGTTAATGATGATCTAATATCTGGCTTTTGTGTGGATAGTTTAAGGCTCTATGTTCTGATCAGTAATCATTGGTATGGAGTGTTTGTTCAGTAACAGGGGTCTCCCCGTCTCTAGAGATTCATTCAGGATGCCAATTTTATCCAATCTGATACAGGATTTAAAAATAAAGTGACATTGTAAGTGATTAAAACAATTAAAAAAAGGTTTGTAACTGGAACACAATAACATTAAAGCTGATTACAGCATTTTTTGCAAATTGCATTTTCTGTTTACTAAGGAGCTGGAGAGACGGCGAGACCCCTGTTATTGACTATGCAAACACTCTAAACCAATGATTACAGTCAGAGCATAGAGCTATTTACTTTAACATAGAATATCATTTACACCAAATTGATATAAAAACAAAAGAAAACATGACAGACATAATGAATTGACCAACCATGGACTTCCTTAGACATCCATTACAGCCTAGACAACCAGAGGCTTGCCTGAGATTTCCCCCCCGACAAAACCCACACATGCTGAGTTACGTTGCAGACCCTCCCCTCGCTGGAATTGATGACATAAGATGATGGGCCTGAGTGACTATATGAGCCTAGCATCTATGTCTAAATAGTAAATAGGCAACAAGGCAAGCACTGATACAAATGCATAAGGAGTGCTAGGACATGAGGTAGAGTCTGACTAGATGAGTCTGCATTCCTGACTGAGGGGGAGGTCAGGGGTCGTTCAGGCAAGTTAGGCCTTGCCAGTGGTGGAAAGTAATTAAGCACACTTTTGAGGAATTTCTACTTTACTGGAGTATTTAAAATGTTCAATACTTTTACTTCTACTCCACAGTCTCCACTACATCTCAGAGGCAAATATTGTACTTTTACTCCACTACAACTATTTGAAAACTTTAGTTACTAGTTACTTTGTAGATTTGTATTATTATTACAAAACATACATTAACCACTTCAGCCCTATATACATTTCGGCCATTTGAAAATAGCAGATCTACAAGCTCACAATGCGCCACGATGCGACACATTGTGAGCTTGTAGATCGGCTATTTTCAAAAGATCTTTATACATTTTATACATTTGAAAACTTGTGAAATGGGACATTCTGCATAATGAGTACTTTCTGCTTTTAATACTTTAACCCATTTTTGGCAGGAATCCCTATTTGTAACTACCTTTCAGGACGGGAACCCCTTTTGGGGTTCTTGTTGCTATGTACAGTATATAGCAACATACATTTGTTGTAATTTTGTAATACATATTTGAGGTTTTTCAGAAAACTTAGGTCAGGATTTAGAAGGCGTTTTTAGAATCGGCCTCAGGTCTAAATGGGTTAAGTACATTTTGATACCAATAAAATACTTTTGTACTTTTACTCAAGTACATTTTGAATTCCGGACTTTTACTTGTAACAGGTTATTTCTACATTGCAGTATTGATACTTTTACTTAAGTAAAGAATTTGAGTACTTTTTCCACCACTGGGCCTGGCATGCTTACTCACCTGCTTGCCTGCCAAAGTACTTACTTATTAACCACTTAAACCCTTTGTTGACCAGGGTACCCCAGGGGTCTATACTTGGTCCCTTCCATTTTTCCCTCTACACAAAAACTTGTTGCCGAAAAGAGCCAATCTACAAGCTCAAAACGTTGTGAACTGGCATTTTCACCTATTATGACATGCCCAGAATAGGGACACGCGGGTTCAAGTGGTTCATAGATTTTTTTTAGCTTATCTGTGGAGAAAAGTGGCAGCCAGTGGCTGTACCAGGCACCTTCTTAGTGTTACGTGTATAATATGCCGGAATGTGAATCAAAGCTGTAATATACTGGTGACCTTAAATGACCACACTTGGGTGAGCTTTCTAACATAGGTCTTTACTGGTAGACATCACAGGTTGAACTGACACACAGACAGCACACTTCAAAGGC
The DNA here is from genome assembly GCF_963280865.1 of Gymnoscopelus braueri. Classification (NCBI taxonomy): domain Eukaryota; kingdom Metazoa; phylum Chordata; class Actinopteri; order Myctophiformes; family Myctophidae; genus Gymnoscopelus; species Gymnoscopelus braueri. The sequence goes on from NC_137603.1 coordinate 60,771,984, forward strand.
CTTTAGCAGGTGCAGGGGATATTGGTAATCCGCACAGCTGAAAATGATGTTCCTAAACAGTAACTGTTCTTTCACCTAAAAGACACTCTATTACAAAAGCAATACTGAAAAATATTGTCAAGCGATAAAAAAGACTTCAATAACAATGTTTTGATGCCTCTGTTTTCTATTGTTCAGGTGACACCTTCCATTCAGGACGTTCGGGGCCATGCAGACTCCTTATTGGCCAGTCTGAACCTCCAGAGAGATCTGGCTCAGTTTTGTGACTGTGTCATCAGACAGAGCTCTGCACACCTCTTCCTTGCACACAGGTGGGCAACTTTACCTGGGTTTTAATTTGACACAGAGAGGGACACTAGCCATGCCTACTGTATGCATGTCATGTATGTGCAGTGCACTCATAGAATATTTAATAGAATATATTTTGTATATACATTCATACAGTGGTGGGAAAAGTACTCAAATTTTTTACTTAGGTGCAAGTATCAATATTGCAATGTCGAAGTACTCGTTACAAGTAAAAGTACGGAATAAAAAATTGACTTGAGTAAAAGTACAAAAGTATTGGTATTAAAATGTACTTAAAATACCAAAAGTAAAAGTACTAATATGTTTGAAAATAGCAGATCTTGACTTGTACAAGGACAATATATTTCATAGCTTTCCGTCTCTATGTTCTGAATTCAATCTTTCCCGCAATAACTTCTTTAGATTTCTGCAGATCCGTCAGTTTGTGAAAGATACATTTGGTTCATTTCCACACCTTCCTAATAATCAGAAGTGGGAAAAACTGCTCCTGATTTCACCAACGGAGAGTGGATTTATCTCAGAGAGCTATACATTTATTTCATCTTTCACTGAAGTTAATACACAACGATTAAAAAACAAATGGGAGAGAGAATTGAGGATGGAGTTGACAAATAAGTGGTGGGCAGATGCTTTATATAGAGTGAACTCAACTACCTCTTGTGCACGGCTCAGCCTAATCCAACTGAAAGTAGTACATAGATCTCATCTTAGTAAAGCCAGGGTGGCTGAAATGTACCCTGATGCCGACTCAAAGTGCGACCGCTGTGCCCAGACACAAAGCACACCTTACACATAATGTATTGGTCCTGCCCACACTTACAACGGTTCTGGTCACTTGTGTTTGACACCCTTTCGGAGGTCTTAGAAACTGCACTGCAACCCTGTCCACTGCTAGCTATATTTGGCACACCATCAAATTCTTTACAATTCTCGAATCGAAAGTTAGATATTATTGCTTTTGCAACTCTCTTGGCAAGAAGAAGAATATTACTAGCTTGGAAATCTCCAAAACCACCCTCTCACTCAATCTGGCTAAATGATGTGATGTACTTTTTAAGCCTAGAAAAAAATTAATTCTCTCTTAGAGGAACCACTGAAGGCTTCTTTGAATCATGGAGACCTTTCATTGAATACTTTTATAAGCAGACCTCTCCAGATTAGAACACTCTGTGGGCAGCAAGTGTAGCGGACAGTGGATTTCAGTTTCTCTCCCTTGGGTGTATATGACACAATGACAATGGCTGTGACCCATGATGTGACCCATGACCTCGCTTGTACTTTAAATGTTTTAGTACTTAATTTCAGTTACGTCGTTGTTTTGTTTTTTCTGTTTATTTGTTGTTTTCTGTTTGGGGGGGAATTGCATGTTGTGTTTTGGTTTGTCTTGTGATGTGTAGAAAAAAAATGGGGGTGACTTTATATGCAATGATTTTGTATGCAATGACTTTTGACATAATATTGAATTATCCCCAATAAAAAAGTGTTTAAAAATAAATAAATAAAATAGCAGATCTACAAGCTCACAACGCATCACACCTTGTAGATCGTCTATTTTCAAATAGCCTAGGTATAAAATAGGGCTAAAGTGATACATTTGTAATAACTAGTTATTAACTAGTTTAAAAGTTTTCAAATAATTGTAGTGGAGTAAAAGTACAATATTTGCCTCTGAGATGTAGTGGAGTAGAAGTAAAAGTATATACAATCGGAAATACTCCAGTAAAGTAAAAGTACATCAAAATTGTACTTAAGTACAGTACTTGAGTAAATGTACTTAGTTACTTTACTTCACTGCATTCATATGCAACAAGTCAATTTTGATCATACAATCTTAACTTCCACAGGTGTGTCTTGGCAGCTTCCAGTCCAGTCTTGGCCTCTCTGCTGGCCTCTAATGGCACCCTTTTGGAACTGCAGGCTCCCTGTCTCTCGGACTCTGTGCTGAGTCTGGTCCTCGACTACATTTACACTGGGGATCTGCCGCCGCCTACTGCACAGCAACAGTACTGCAGCCTGCTGACCGCTGCCAGCTACCTGCAGATGGACCAGCTGAAGCAAGACCTGAAAGCTGGACAAAGGACCAAAACAGATGATGGAGATCACAACTTGACCACTACTAGTACAACTGCAAAGCATTGCAGTAGGATTATGAACGATCAACCATTTGCAGAAGATGTGTACAGTAAACATACGGCCGTAGAAATCTATACTAGTTTGTGCGAAAACTCTATGGAGAAACAGGACCATCCATTTTTTGCTAAAACCTGTGATGAGACCCATTCAACTAAGATATCCTCCTGCTTAGCATGCAATGGAAATGACTGTAGTAGTGGTAGTGACATACTCGCAAATGCAGACGGTACCAGCAACCTGGAGGAGGTGCAAGGACAGAAGGAGAACAGCTGCGAGCCGCATTCACCCGGCACTGATGAACCCGAGGAGGTGCTGAGGAGCGCAGGGGAGCGTGGACTCAGCAGGCGTCAATGTAGTCGAGTAAGAGAGGCCTTTCAGGTCTCTTCCTTCTCAAACGGTCCTTCCGTCCATCATCACAGAGGAGGTGAGAGGTCTCCCTCCTCCTTCTCTCCTCTGAGCTGCAGTGCCGTGCCTGTCATTTGTCACAGTGGCAAAGCCACCGTGCTGCAGCCGGCGGAGACGGCCACCCTGCCACACCTCTACCCAGGATCGCAGAGCTCTTCCGGGGCCAGCAGCCCCCCTGTTCCACCACAACCGGCGAGTCCAAAGGAAGGAACGCACAGTAATACCAGTGCAAATTATGTCGGTGTTGGTGCTGGTTTTAAAGACGTTAACCGGCCTTTGGCACAGAATCAGCATGGCGGAGACGAGGACAAAGATCCCTTTGGAATACAGAATTGGAATTACAATGAACAAAGTTTAGATGGTTGTGGAATACAGAATTTATATTACAAACCTACTGCAGTGATGATGCTGGATTATAGAGGCAAAGCCCATTTTGGAGTACAGCACCAGGAAAATTATTTTACGGAGCATGGATTATCCCAAAGGACAGATGTCAAAGACCACCTTGTTCACTGTGGATCAATACAGTGTGATAACAATACAAAACATCGTAGTGATGATGAATTAACACAGAACGAGGATTACAAAGACTTCCCCAATGCAGAGGATTACAAAGATTCAGATGATGAAAAACACCCCCCGGTGGGATATTTTGATGTTTCCATGATGACCGCAGAGGTGGAGCCCGCCGGTGGCTGCCGGTCACTTATTGCTGTGGGCTCAAACTCAGGAAGTGAATATCAATATGCCGATCATTGTTTCGGGGTAAGGGAGGAGGCAGAGGAGGACAGCAAGAGAGATGGACACTCGCGCAGAACCGATAGAATGGACCACGTCACCTGTCAGAATAGAACTATGACACATGGAAGAGACGGTGACCAACCAGAGAGAGAATCTCACACAGCTCTGGCCAGTGACACTTCCTATGACCCGGCTTACTCATACAGTGGACACCTCCAGTACCACTGCCTGTCCCAGGAATACACCCAGCAGACACACACACTCTCCCACACACATCACAGCCGGCATACCCATCCCCCACCGGATCATCCAAACCTGTCCGGCGAGTGGGGAGGGGTGGGAACACGTTCCAGCCTGAATCGCAGTCCTTTGACACAGCACTGTGGCAGAGGGGCTGAAAACCAGCTTCTTCTATTGGACATGAGCACTGCGCCTGCTCAATTCCTGGTGTCCCGCGGGGCTGGGGGCGGAGAGGGCAGGGGTGAGCTTGAGACCGGCGATGGTGCCGATGGGGTTGAGAGAGAACAGGTGCGCGAGATGGATGGCTATAGTGATGGGAGTGCCGAACCTATTCACCAGGTTGGGGCCAGTTCTCCCAGTGATGAGAGCAGTACAGACTCCTCAGCTGTCACCAACGGTGAGGAGAGAGGTCTGTCTACCCGCATGCCTCCCGATCTTCCGGTCTACGTGTCAGCCCCCGCGCCATCCACCTTGCTCGTCTCGGCGCCACGTAGCACGCCCGTCGGCGTATCGTCTAGCGGGCAAACCCTGCTTCAGCACCCTTACCACTGCACTCTGTGCGATCGATCCTTCAGCCAACGAGGTTCCCTGAACAGACACATGAGGAGCCATCTCGGCGTGAGGCCCTACCCGTGTCCCCGCTGCCCTATGACCTTCTCGCGGCAGTACCGGGTCACGGAGCACATGCGCGTTCACCAGCGCTGTGGCCCGGACGAAGAGCTGCAGAAACCCCCCGCCCCTCCCACCTGAGAAGATGTTGAAAAAACACAGTGATTAAAACAGAACAAGACTATCCGCTCTTACGGGTGATTTATACTTATTTGAGCGCCAGTGTCACACACTGAAAATAGCCGGTGACGCGTTGTGAGCTTGTAGATTGTCTATTTTATAACACGGTGTGTGACCAAGTACAAGTCAGGCTTTAAAGGTTGTGGAGGAACAGATGTCAGGTGACAAGAATTCAGAGGTGATTTGGGGGGAAAAGGTCATTTGAAAATAATACAACAGACCACCTGAAACATACTGAAACGTGTGCAGGGGATTCCGTGTCCCTGTCTAAATAAACATTGGAGCATTAGACAATAGTTGTGAGCCATCTTCATTGTTTGTCTATCTGTGGCTCACACAGTTGGGCACAGCACTAGGAACGTTGTCCAGTTAATCAATAAAAAAAAGGGCCCAACCCAGGAGAAATTACAATAGTGATATTTCATGGTTTGCACTGCATCATATTAAAAGTTCACCTTCACAGATTTAGTGGAGCATACATTTTCGAGGTCAAAAGATAATTTTCACCATTTTATAGTGGCACGGTCTGGGTAAAATGGTGTATAATGGAGCGTCTATGTATCCTACTACTATTGTTTTCGTAAGTTTTACTGTGCCAAAGCTATTCTGTTGCAAGGCTGGTTCCTTATCAAGTGATAGCACTGCATTATGAATGATCTCAAATCATTGTTTGGGATGTACTGTACAGAGAGCAACAGACTTACAGACTATACAAGCACACAGCACTAATGGGACACGTACAAGGTATAAATCCAACTGTTCTCTAACTGAATGGCTCTTTTTTTTTTTTACTTTAAATTTTTATCCCACGATTTTGTAACCCTATTTTTTACACCCAGTGCCAATTATCTATGTAATCCTGGGCACTACCTTCCCTCTGCCAACCTAGGGAGGCCAGGGCCGAGCTCATGCCTCCTTCAAGCATGAGAGCCAACTGACCTTCTTGTCACCTGACAGGGGAGAGTTTCCCTGGTTGGACGTAGCGCGTGGAAGGAACACGTTATTCCAACCAGTTCCCTTCCCCTCCATCAGGCGCCCCGGCTAGCCAGGGGGAGGCAGTATAGTGACCAGGATTACTGCATGTTTTTGTGAGGGTACCTACCCTAGGAGACACGGGGAGAACATGCAAACTCCACACAGAAAGGCCCTTTCGCCAACCCCACCTAGGGTATGGGCACTGATGACGCGGAGGAGAGAACACACCCCCTGAATGGCTCTTTTTAAGAATATTTCAGGGCAGAGACTGCTATTGGTCAGTGCAGTGACTGGTTGAGCTCCCAAGAAGTACCAAAACGTTCGTATCACTGCTTTGTGACAGTCCCGTACATGAAAGCGTGTCAAACCTTTGTTTCACAGAATTGTAATGTTCAACAAGTTGTAGCATTCACATGTTCTTATAGGGTCTCCGACAGAAGAATTATAGCTTCAGCAGTAGACTATTCTGGAACTGCTGCATATTCATAAGCTAATATACCAACCTGTCTAAGATAAGATCTTACAACAAACACGATTTTCTTCTCACTGTATATATTTTTTATTATCATATTATTATTTGATGTTGCACAATTGTTTGCGGAACAAGTCCCAACAACCTTTTGCTGCTTGTACCTGTATAAGTTAGTAACAAATAAAACCTTGATTTTTGATTCTTGATTCTATTGTATTAGCTAACCACTAACTTCATTGACCGAGGTCTGCTCTGCGAGGGGTCTACCCTTGGCTCCCTCATTTCTCACCAAATCTCTTCGCAGAAAATAGCCGATCTACAAGCTCACAACACGTTTCGGGGAACCTGTAGATCTGCTATTTTGGCAGTTTTTTTGCCTATTTTTGCACAATGTTCTCCTATTATCATGTCTGTCATGCCCAGAATACCGTAGGGATGCGAGGGTTCAAGGGATTAATAAACCGGTAGTCTCACGTGGCCAGGAGATCAGAGATCAGTAGGCTGAGATATCTGATCGTCTCACTACGCATGACTAATATATTGGGATCTGACAATAAGGTCTACACAAAATTAGCATGGCACAATCATGTGATCTATGTGAATTCAATTCTATACTGCTTTTAGGTGTGTGTGTGTGTGTGTGTGTGTGTGTGTGTGTGTGTGTGTGTGTGTGTGTGTGTGTGTGTGTGTGTGTGTGTGTGTGTGTGTGTGTGTGTGTGTGTGTGTGTGTAATCCAACCTCTTAATGATATCCTGGGATGGTGACACAGCATCCCTAATGGTTTCTGAGATCAGGATTATGTACATAGACCAGCAAAACCACCACGTTGTATTGTCCTCGTCCCCACCCCATATTGAGCTCCCATACTTGGATTTCCACCCTAAAGCAGTATCTGTGTGCATGTGTCTCTAGAGAGAGAGGCAGAGAGTGCTGCAGGCAGACTATTATAAGCTGTATGTTGGATGTAACCTGGATTCTTAGGCTCAGTGGTGGAAAAAGTACTCAAATTGTGTACTTAAGTAGAAGTATCAATACTGCAATGTAGAAATACTCCATTACAAGTAAAAGTCCAGAATTAAAAAAATACAAAAGTACAAAGTACAAAAGTATTGGCATAAAAAAACATACTTAAAGCACCAAAAGTAAAAGTGCACATTATGCAGAATGTCCCATTTCACAAGTTTTAAAATATATATTTTGAAAATAGCAGATCTACAAGCTCACAATGCGTCGCATTACCATGCATTGTGAGCTTGTAGATCTGATTTTCAAATGGCCAAAATATATATAGGGCAGAAGTGGTTAATGTATGTTTTGTAATAATAATCAAAATCTACAAAGTAAGTAGTACCTCAAGTTTTAAAATAATTGTAGTAGTGTAAAAGTACAAAAAAATGAAAATTGGAAATACTCCAATAAACTGTTTATATAAAGAATACATATATTATTTCAAAAATATTTTAAAAGGTTTAAACATAAAACTCACAACTTTTCATCAATTAAAAACTATTCCAACATTTTTCAAAAGTATTTCATAAATAAAACCAGAAAATCTAATAATTCTATCAATAAATAAATAAAAAACGTTTAACAAGTAGTGAAAATAGCGGATCTACAAGCTCACAACGCTGCGCGAAGCGACGCGTTGTGAGCTTGTAAATCTGCTATTTTCACTAGTTTGGGTGTTGAGCTAAATAGTTTGGGAACCACTGCTTTACTATTGTCCCTGGACATTTCATAGACGGGAGTTTTAAATTCCTACAATCATTGGTATTCTTTCATGGAGATATGAGTATAATCAAATACACACCCATTGACACTAATCATTTACCAGGGGCAGTAAAAAAAAAAACGAAATACATTCGGGCAACGCTTTCTGCTTGCCTGAATGATTGAATTCCCTAATTAACATCTTCCATCCTTCAAACATATACTATACCTTTTTTTAAGCTTTTCATTTTTATTGTTGTCACATCATCATTGAGGAGGATTTCACTACCGGCAATAATGTGACAGCTGTATATTGTAAATGCACGTGGCAATAAAAATGAACTTTAAACCTTGCTCCACCCATTAACCAGTTAAACCCTCTACAATATACTTAGTAAAACAGACCTGAGCTGCGACTGTACTTGGTACGATCTACAAGCACACAATGTGGTGCGTTTGCGACCCGTCGTGAGCTTGTAGATCTGCTATTTTTGGGGGAACGTCCCCCGGAATAGGGATTCTGGGTTCAAGTGGCTGACCTGTATGAGACCATCCCACACAACCTTCGTATCTGCTGTCTGCTGCTGCAGAATGAACAGTGTGACACAAAACAAACTACTAAATACTTCCACTTTCAAGTTGTTGTGTTTTTTGCCATCTAACTGGGATATGGGCTGACTCGATGTGAAGCTATATGCACATAGAACAATGAAGTTCCCTATTATGTGCTGTCTGTTGGAGACTGGAGATAAACACGAGAAAGAACATGAGAAAAAGATGAGATATACGCCTTTATGATGTATAAAATTATAAAGAATTGTGTTCCACAGAAGCAGTCAACGATTTGTTTAATTGTCATTAGCCTATCTGCAGTGTAATGCCAAGTCATTATTATAAGCAACTTTGGGCTTGTTTTTGTGGAAAAATGCTTGTAAATATTGGTAGGTGTGGTTTGCTGTTTTTTTGGGCTTGTTTCTAAAGAGTAGTTGCTTATTCAGGCTTATTTCCTAATGTCGTCTAAAACAATGTTAGACAATAAAGTTTGACTGAGTTCCATAGTCTGTCATCAAGCCACAGCCAACAGTCAGTACCTGCCCTCTGTCCCTCCCATTCCCCCCATAAACGCGCACACGCACACGCACACACACGCACACACACACACACACACACACACACACACACACACACACACACACACACACACACACACACACACACACACACACACACACACACACACACACACACACACACTCTCTCTCTCTCTCTCTCTCTCTCTCTCTCTCTCTCTCTCTCTCTCTCTCTCTCTCTCTCTCTCTCTCTCTCTCTCTCTCTCTCCTTAATTCCTCACAGATTGAATGAGTGAGCAATAAGACTTACAAAACTGTAAACTGAAGTTTGTTTTGCCCCTACTTTGCTAACAATGCCAGGGAATTGTGTGTTTGATGATGGAGAGGGCCACTGAATTTCTACACTCACTCCAGCTCCAGGGGCTGTACATTGCGTACAGGCTACCTGCATTCTCACGATTTTATGTATGAAGACCACAATGGAAATAAGGCTCTGACTTTATTGTGTTTTTTATCCTTCATTGTCTTTTAACCTTCAGCCCTTCAATGTATGGCAGTTGCTAGCAATATATGAGATCACTTGGCCTGGTCAAATTTTTAGAAATACAGAATGATGTCATGTTTGTTGATATTTGAGTCTTTTAGTGCTGCATCATTGTCATGTGCTGCTTTGTTACAGGTTCCTGTGAAGCTCCTCCTCTGTCACAAGGCTATGTGTGCTTTATAGCACTAAGGTGCATTTGTCCTACTAGCTGATTAGAAAGGACTGCATTCAGAAATAGTACAACCAGTAAAAACTGAACCGTGGGGGAAAACCCCAAAACAAACACAACAAAGAAATAGATTTGCATCAAGTTATGATGGTGAAAGAATACATTATTACCTGCCTGTGAGAAATGGCATTTTGTTCATGCCACTTGCGTGGACGTATAGTCACTCAGCAGGATCTACTGGTATTATTGGTTTGGTCGTGGAGCTGTGAAAGGCGCTCACATCGATTGGCCAGCATTCAAATCAGAACAGCCCCCTGAGCGTCCGTAGTCACTCCAGCATGCCTGTGAATCAGTCACCACCTATTAACCCTGAATAGAGCGGCCACTGGCTACAGGTAGTAGTTCAACAATTTAAACATTCATTTTTAGAATAGTCTTTCTTTTTTTAACCTTTGTGCTTCAGTGCTACTGATAGAGAGACAAGGAGGTGAGCATTTGACAGGCAATTTAACATGCAAAACATCTCCATGCTGAACCGGGCACAGGTGGCTGACTCTATGAAAGTCTAACCAGTTTGTGCACCAATTATTATATTACAAAAACATTATTTAAAGGTAGGGTAAGTGATATTTTTTGGTAATTATAATTTGTTTGTTAAAAAGGTTAAAGTAGCCTCCTATATTCTGATAGTAATCATTGCTACAGAGCATTTGTTTGGTCACAGGGGTCTCTCCAGCTCTTTAGTAAACAGAATATAATGCATTTTCAAGTAGGTGACAACATTTATTAAGCCCATCAGGAGTGACAGAGCACTGAAAATGCATTTTCTGCTTAATAAAGAGCTGGAGAGACATGGGAGACTCCTTTTACTGAACAAACACTCTATAACAATGAGTACTATCACAATATACAGCTATTTAACATTTATTTTAACCAAAGTAAATCACTTACCCTACCTTTAACTTAGTTTATAATAGATCTGTTGTGTTTTGTAATGTAGGTGAGCTTTGGTCTCTCTCAGGTGGTGGTGTTAAATAGGACAACTGATACTAAAGGCAAAGGAGAATAAATCATAATTTGTTTAGTTTAGTTACATCGCTCGTTTGTTTTATTCAGTTACATCATCAGAATCAGATCAGAATCAGAAGAGTTTTATGTGACATTACAAGGTTACAATGTGTAAAGAAGTAAAGAAGGAATATTTATTTTGTTTCGTTTTGTACTATTCCGGGAGAAGAGAGAGGACAGCGGTATAGTGACAGCAAAGGGAAAGAGATGCAAAACAGGTTAAATAAAGATTAATAAGAGAAATAGAAGAGAAATACAGATATGTACATAGTTTCTACAGATAGTGTATGTGAAAGCAGGTACATGATATTTAGACCATTAGCACATGTGCACATGTTAGTGTGCACATGTTATGTGCACATGTTATTTTAGACATTAGCATCATATGCAGGAGGAAAGAAAAGTAGCCGCAGGTATAGTAACGTGTTTCTTAAGGTGCTTAAGGTTCTTAAGGAACAATACATATTTCACACGGTATGTCTTCCTTCAGGCTATACTATGATGTCAGGCCTGTCTCAGAAACAGCTTTACTCACTATTGACATTTATTGTCATATTTATGGGGTAAGACTTCTATTTCATTATGTGCTATCCATGTTACACTTGTAACACATTAATTTTACAGTAGTTGCTTGTCAGCATGAGTATTAGTAACTTATTTGTTTTGTATTTTGTCATTATTACGTATTAGGCCCTCATGTCTTATTCTACACAATAGGCTAATAGGTTTCTATAAGCTTGTGGTTTCAGTGTGTGTGTGTGTGTGTGTGTGTGTGTGTGTGTGTGTGTGTGTGTGTGTGTGTGTGTGTGTGTGTGTGTGTGTGTGTGTGTGTGTGTGTGTGTGTGTGTGTGTGTGTGTGTGTGTGTGTGTGTGTGTGTGTGTGTGTGTGTGAATCAGCTTTATTGTTACAGGTCTGCTGCCACTCTTATTATTTTAAAACAACTAAAGACCTTTCTGTTCGCTGCTGCCTTTGATTGAGTAACTTTTCTTTTTCTTTCTCTTTTGCACTGCAATGTTGTATGTGTTATACCTCTTTTGTTTTATGCATCCTAATGTCATTGTATTATTGTGTTTCCTTTGCTTGATGTTCTCACATTGAATTGCGTTGTTGTTGAATTGTGCTATAGAAATAAAATTGCCTTGCCTTGCCTTGCCTTAAAGGGTTAGTTCAGATTTTTAAAATATTTTCTGTAGGAAATACTTGCCATTAATGTAGTGGTTGCAAAGGTATTCATTGATTGCCCGAATCCTGTGGTCAGAGTTATGGTCCGGTTCTGATAAATAAGTAGTTCCGGTAGATTAGTAGATTTGGTGGGGGCCGCTCATTAAAAATAAATTAATAAAAAAAACTAGCATCATTTGTATTGTTGACCTATTTCTACCATATAGTGCAGGTTTCATTCAATTTCGACCCCTCTGTCACATGGTACTAATGTTTGTGTCCAGAATCACTACGCCGCGGCAGCCTACTCACGCACAAAATATATGACACAAAAAATAGTACCATGTGACAGAGGGATCGAAATTGAACGAAACCTGCTCTATATGGTAGAAATAGGTCAACAATACAAATGACGCTAGTTTTTTTTATGAATTTATTTTTAATGAGCGGCCCCCACCAAATCTACTAATCTACCGGAACTACTTCATATTCATCAGAACCAGACCATAACTCTGACCACGGGACTCGGGCAATCAATTAATACCGTTGCAACCACTACATTAATCCTACAGAAAATACTCAAAAAATCTGAACTAACCCTTTAAATGTAACAAGGTGATTTTGTGCAATCTCTCAATATTGCAGTCACAGGAAGAGTAAGTAACAGGGAAAGAGAGAATAAGAGGAGAACGTCAAATAACAGGAAGGCAGTCAAATCAAACATACGCAGTCCAGTATACAGGATGGCACTACGGAAGGCAGAAATGCTTCTGGTGCAGGTGGAAAGCATGTCCAGCATATACAAAGCAGTAGGTTTTGCCTTAATACATTTTCTTAATAAGAGCACTTGCCTTTTTGCGTGTGATGTGATTATGTATACACACTACAGCTGCCTATGAGTGTGTTTGTGTAAGCCATATAAGCATAAGCCTGGTTCTCTGGTGGAAAAAGCCATCCTGGAGCCTGCTGGTCTGGGCCTTGAGGCTGCATTACGGCTTGCCATGCGGTAGCAGCTGAAACAGTCTATGGTTGGGGTGGCTGAGGTCTTTAATAATCTATGGCGTAAAGTCATATAGTTTATTATCCTTATGAATCTATGGGGCAAGGTATCATCCTTGCGTTTTTGGCACTGGAACAATGGTGGATAGCCTGAAGCAGGAGGGGACTAACGAAAGGGATTGGTTGAATAATGCCCATTGAATACACCGACCAGCATGCGTACGTGATGATCGCACGCCCTGGAATGAAATCTGGCCCGGCCACTTTGTGTGTTTTGACGCACGTCCTTTTTTTAAACACCATGACACAGAAGAGGCCAGCTAGAACAGAGTTGGTCTTTATGTATGTCCCCTGAGTAGACCATCTGTATGTCAAAATACAAGTTGACCAATCACAGCTAACTACACAGCTCAGCTGATGCTGCTACACCAATGCTCTCCTAGGGTCCTACAGTATGTCACTGGTGTCACTGCTGTCACTGGTGACTTCCCTGTATGACTAACCAGGAAGAAGGCACTGGAAGTGGAAAACAAAGATCTTTCATCAGCAAACAAGACTGCAAACATGACTAATGTTTCATTGGAAGCAGAGGCTAACAAGGATGCAAACATGACATGCTTCATTGGATGCAGAGGCTATTTACCTGGTAACTGAACAAACATCTATCTATCTCTAAGTCATTTGTTTGGACTCTGATGAAGATATGTGTGCTCCAGTGTCTTCATCCTATGAGGACTAAATACCCACAGCTTTGTATTGCTCCTTTTTTTTTTACTTTAACCACACCACCATGCACATAAAACCGTGATCTTATACCAGCTGCTATTTGATGATATCTTATACCTCATCTCTGCTGTCGGGAAGAAATCAGCTAACTCCAAAATGTTCATTTTTCAGGAAATGAAAAAACAAAACAAAAAGTGGAGTTAGGAGGTTTTGTTCATCATTGATAAGAACAGCTGAATGGACCTCCAAGCTCACAATGAGGTTGGAGGTCAAAAAGGGGTGGAGCCTGGAGTCAGCAAAACCAGCTAACTCCACCCCCCTTTGGTGGAGTTAGCTGGTCTAGCAGAAAGTTTGAGGATCCAATGGAGTTAGCTGGTTTTGTCAGAAGCACGTTTTAATACTTTTCATTGGTTCAATATTTTTTTAACCAACACACAGACGTAAAGGGTGTTCAATAGCACTGATTTATGAAAAAATAGCTGAAAATTTGAGTTAGCTGGTTTCTGCCAGACAGCGACGTTATGCTCTGTTTCTAATCTTTAACCAAGACACTTTTACCATGCACATAAAACTGTGATTTTATATACCTGCTGCCAAGTTTGTACGCTTTCCATCTGTACAATAAGCATTTCTGCCTTCTGTAGTGCCATCCATCCATTGCTCATTTATAATCCTGCACCTTACAGTATGTTTATTGGACATTGTATATTTAATTTGTCCGTGCTTTCCTGTTATTTGACTTGTTCAGTGTTCCGTTCCTCTCTTCCCCATTCTAACTCTCCTCCTGCAACTGCAATGTTGAGAGCTTGCACAAAAAAATCTCTTTTACGCCTGTGATCTGACAATAAAGCTGATTCTGCTCTTCTCTGATTCAGATTCTGATGTGTAGGCATTGTTCAAGATGCTGTATTATGAACATCACTACTCAGCTGATGCTGCCATACTGTACACCCAGTCACATTGCTATCCATAGCTACAGATTGCACGGGAAGACACAACATTATTAGATCCTGTCTTGTTTTTGACGATGATGGATTATGTTGTCGATGGAACCAAATGTGAAAAGAAATAGACCGTTGGCTATCCTTTAATTATTATAACGATCCCACAGGTTGTAGGTGACTGAGGACTGTATTGTATACAGCGTTCATTTCTATGAATGTCTTTCCAGTTGTGTCGGTCCTAACTTGCTTTATCTTTTGACTTCTCTGTTGCATAGGATCTTTTTTATCTACTATACTTGGTACGGAGATGTGTCATTAAGGTGAGATCTTTTCTGATTGTCTTTAAATGGTGTTATGGAATTTAACATATCTTCCTCAGTGGTTATGTGGCAGCTCAAGCTAAAGCCATGCATATCTTCCCTATGGATAATACGACAGCGGACCAAAAAGCATAGCTTAAGTGCCAACTTGTGCTAAACTGGCAATGTGAGGAAATGCAACAGGTCAAACATGGACGAAAGTCAGCCACCAAACAAACTCACAGGGGTAAAGTTCATGGCCTGCCCACCTCTGAGTATTACGATTACATTCTAAGAGAAAAAAAAGAAGGACAAGAAAGTGAAAGAAAAAAATAATGGCCTGAGGAGACACTGGAGTTCATCCGGTCTAAAGAAACAAAGCACAGGTCGGAAAATACCCACCTTTGGTGGTTGACAGAATGGCTGCATAATAATATGCCGCAGGCTGAAAACCCACCTCTTCAGGAAACACTGTCCTTCCTCCCTTGCCTACTTATTGGATCTTGTTTATTCGATACACTTATTTGTTTTAGCTCTTGCTCATTTGATTTTCCTATTCTGTCTCATCTGTTTATGAAAGTAGGTAGCTGATATATTGCACTTTTACTTTAGCGCTAGGTATACTCTTAGTTGGTTGTTTTAGAAGAGAATGCACTTAATACTTCTGGTGATTAGTAGTTTCGTTCCCTACCTATGTTGAATGCACTATTGTAAGTCGCTTTGGATAAAAGCGTCTGCTAAATTACCGTAATGTAATGTAATTTAATGTAATAATAAGGCTAGAAGTAGCGAGTACTAGCGACCATGGGAGCACCTACCTGCTGTGTTTTCAAACAACCACTTGCAGGGGCAGTTCCTCAATTACAGCAATGTTAATCTAGTAATTTGATTAAAGTGATGATAAAATACTATTTTACGTTTTTTGGGTGATTAAATATGGCTACCCTAGGGCTATGTGACCCAGCATTCGTCTTTGGACTCTTAAACATCCCCATGGTTGGATAAGCAAACAAACATGTGATATGAATTGGCTACATAGGATATGAACAGACGCTGTAGTTGTCCAATTTGTAGAGCAAATAGTACTTATCTCTGTGTATGTGTCACTATACTCATACCTCTGTATGTGTGCATTTCTCCCTGAAGCTTTTGCAACACTGTCAGTCCTCCTAAAGCTGAGAAAGAGAAAGATTATGAAGCTGAGAAAGAGAAAGATCATAAAAATGAAACCTCCAGTCGTAAATGGACAGACAAAGATATGGTTGCACCAGAAGGGTGAGTGTTCTGACTTTTAGCTCCTTGAAATTCCCTTCCGTATTTTTGACATGTGCTTTTTCCACCTGAACATACTGTATGTAGACCAGTGGTTCCCAATAACCTTTTAGCTCAAGGCCCAAAAGAGAAATCAGATGTTTGCCCGGGACCTAAACTAGTGAAAATAGCAGATCTGCAAGCTCACCGCGCGTTGCTTTGCGCAGCGTTGCGAGCTTGCAGATTTGCTATTTTCACTACTACTTAAACATTTGTTTTCTAATTTAGGGAATTTTTCTGATAATATTTTGTTTTATTCATGAATTTATTTTTGAAGAGTTGTTTTCAACTCATGAAAATGTATGAACTTTTGTGGAAATCTTTACATTCACTCGTGAGTCACGACCCATGAAAATATATCCTCGACCCACAACGGGTCCCGACCCACTGTTTGGGAAACAGTGCCGTACACATCTTTTTGTTTTATTGCTTTGATAAAAAAAACTGTTCTGCTCTGTAACGTACCACTCTTTTTCAAGGTACCCAGTTGTCCACAATCTAGCCTAGTCGACTGCCCTGCCTGCCTATTTGTCTGCCTGTCTTCCTATCTGTCTGTCTGCTAGCCTATCAGCCAGTCTGTCTTCGTTACGGTCCAGTGTACCTCTTTTATTTACCTGCCATTCGTTATTTCAGACCACTTGTTTGTCCACCTGCCTAGTGCATTACCAATGTCAGTCAAGCTTTGGTCTCTTGGTTTGCCTTCCTTTGTGTCTGTCTGCTTGTCTCTCTTGTCTGTCCATCTGTCCGTTAGTTTCAGTGTTTCTTCTCCATTTGTCTTCTCAGTCTTTCTCTCTTGTCTATACCTGACCCTGTGTTAATCCGCTTCTCAGTCTGTTGATAGCATGTTTGTCTCTCTGTCCGGCTCTCTGTCTATTGACTGTATAATTCATCGTGTATGTAATTCTTGGTCTGCTAGTTATCTGTCTGATTCTCCAGTTGTCATTCTCTCTGTTCGCCTCCCTGTCATTCTGTCCGGTTGTCTCTCGGTTCTGTACAGGCACGTGCAGAGGGGGGGGGGGGGGGGCATTTAAAAAATATATATATATATGTATATTTTGTAAGACGAACATTTGACAAATAATTATAATTTCACTATCATAATCATTATTTATAATTATAATTTAAATGAGCTAGCTGCCATCAGACAGTCAGTTTTAGTCTCACTTTTCACCTGATGCAGTGATGTCAAGTGCCCTCCCAGGGGTCATCGACATGTCCGTACACGGACAAACATGTCCGTGGCAAGACATGTCTATGTCCGAGGCACATTTTTCATTATAATGTAGAAACATATAAAAATGCGTTTGAATAACTTTGGTGACTTGTAAAGTAACATGCTCATTACATGAGTTGCAGGAGATTTTCAGTAGGCCTATTGCACAACACATCACAGCATGTTGTGAGCTTGTAGATCAGTAATGTTCTGATCTTTTTAGCCTATAATGACATGCCCAAAATTGGGATGTCAGGGTTAAAGTGGTAGCTATACTTTCAAAAACCTGGAGACTGGGAGGTTATCCACTGTATACTGGCAGGTGGCATTCCTGAGACAGGCATTGAATGTGGCATGGTCCAAGTATATTCCATGTTTGGGATTTCAATAATTGGGTCTTATCAGTACAGACAGTGCTTTCATCTTACATCGCAGAAGCAAAAGGGCCATAGATAGATAGATAGATAATTTTATTTCTGTGTCCTGCACACAAAGCGCCCAACCCTCATGGGTTTATAAGACACCATTTTACGTTTATAGCATGTTTTACAATGTATTTCACGTAGTACATTCAATTACATCTCAGAATTATACCTCAGAATTATACAGACTGTTCTGTCTTCTCTCCCAAGCTTGACAAATAAAGTCTGCCACAACAAAAGCTCCTTTAACAAAACATAACTCAAATTTTTCATAATCATCCAACTCAAGGAAATTTTCACAAATAGAAGACATCTTATTAACAAATATCTCTCTTATATCATCATACTTTGAGCAATAAAACAAAAAGTGTACCTCATTTTCAATTTCCCCAAGTTCACAAAACATACAATATCTCTCTTCCTCTGGAGTGGCATTAAACCTGCCAGTCTCCAGAGCCAATGGTAGTGTTCCTGACCGTATTTGTGCACATAGAGATCGTTGCCTTTTGCTTAAATTATACTTTACATACGGTTCTACAATGTATCTGTCTTTTATGAGACAATAGGTTCGTAACTTGGGCTTATACCATCTATCAATACACCATTGCTCTTTATATCTGGAAAACATTGTACTTCTAATTTTGTGAACGTCACATATTAACTTATTTTGAAAAATAAAAAACAAATCATTTGAATAAAATAAAGATCTCAATTATTTTGTCCAAGAGTGACCAAATCTAAAATCCCAGTTAAAAATCTTTTTTGTCAGTCTCTGGTCAGACATCTTCACAAGCCTATTCCAAAGCCGAACCATTTCACATTTGTGTCTGATGCTTGGAGGTTCCCATCCCATATCCCCGTTAATTGCCAACACTGGAGTCAATTTATGGACTCCCAAAAAGGATCTAATAGCTCTATGATGCACAGTGTTACAACTTGTATGTTCCCGGAAACCCCAAACCCCAGAAGCATAGTCAGACACTGAACATACCCCTGATTCGTAGAGTTGTGTATAGGTGTTGAATCCTAAATTACCACAGTGTTTAACTTTGTTCATGACAGAGCCCAGTGCCCTGCCCGCTGACTGAGCTAGGACACCCACAGCATCATTAAATGTCATGTGCTCATCCAATGTCAATCCAAGATACTTATATTGGTCAGTATATGACAAGCCATACTTGAGGACAGGAAGAGACACCCACAAAAAGACCACCACAAAAATCGGCGTGCGCATATGTGCCCTTTCGTGGACATTTTGAGCACCTGCCCGTTCAGCACTCTCTGCACGGCCCTGGTTCTGTACTATAATCCCCTCAGCCTTTTTCCTAAGTCATAAAGTCATTTTCATTTTGGTCCTGCCTAGTCCTGCATGTGATTCTGTCTGATCAGTAGTCAGTTGGGCCTGGTTCGCGATTGGTATAGGTATATGCTGGAGAAATGTTGTTATTTAATCCTAACATTATTCTTGATCTTTACAGACTTAAATACCCTCAGCCAAGAGCAATGCTGGGGTAAGTTAAGCAGAAATATTCCTACTGAGGTTATTATTATAACAAGACTCTCCAGAAGTATGTCAAGGCATTGCACTGCAAAACATAATGCCAAAGCTAAGGTCAATGATACATGTGTTATATTACAACATGGTCTAATTTGGAACTCCCCTTTTAGAACATATTGAAGTTCCCGATGCTATGCTAGGTGTTGGTTAGCAACATAGATAACATTGTGGGTGATTCTTGGTGCCAATCACTACCAACATTATATATATAGGCAGACATACATTCAAGGCTTTAGTAGACGTTTATTGCTAAAATGTTAAATTATTATTTGCACAGTTTGAAGTCATTGGAAGACTATTTAGAAATGTTTCAAATGTCAGTCTTCACAATAGTTACATCCAGTGTTTGTATTTATTCTAAAAAAACAAACATGGTATAATATGTGACATTGTGTTTACTCTCAATGTGAGTGGATTTAAACTCAGGTCTTGATACGACTGTTTAATGTGTCTCAACAGGAGAAGAGACGTCAACTCAGTCACCAACTGGAATGTTCCTCTGGTTTGGGAAGGAACGTTTGATCCCGTGGTCATAGACGCCATCTACAAGAAAATGGACCCCAGGATTGCAGTTGTTGTGTTTGCAGTTGGCAAGTGGGTACACACACACACACACACACACACACACACACACACACACACACACACACACACACACACACACACACACACACACACACACACACACACACACACACACACACACAGACATGTTTAATAATTTATTTATGTCCACATAAGGACAATATAAGGACACAAATATTTACAAGTTGCAGTATTTCTGTTGTACAGTCAGCGAATCTTGGACAAATACCCAAACACCCTTCAGGGGTACAAGTAACAGCGTCTTCACCATATTTGGTAGCTACCAATAATAGAGGAGATTGCGCAACATTTTACAAGCCGTTAAGCTGCTTTTTTTGGTATCCCAAGTTGTTGGAAGCCTCTTACAACCAACCTATGTACATAGGCCGCCGAAGATAAACACAAGTAGATTGCACCTACTGTATAATGCACCTCTGTCATGGTATGGAGGAGCGGCCGGTATTTAATGACGTTAGTCATAAAAGCTTTAAAGGTGCAGGCCATTTCAAGAATGGAAAATGATCTGGAGCCTTCATTGACAACAACAACATCTGGTGTATTAGCAGAGAGACGTGTGCAAAGATTTCAGGATTTTCAGTACAGAGTTGAAACATGGAAGGTTTGACACAGGAATGTTTGTACATTCTTACA